>NW_028136948.1:0-134835 GCF_965140915.1 Aythya marila | reverse complement strand
AGGTTTAGGGGGTCTTTTGGGGTGGATTCCTGGTATATGGGGTTTTCTTTCGTTTTTTGTGTTGATCCCGTTCTTGTTTGGGTGTTTTTGACATGTTTTGGTGTCTCCGTTTGGTTTTAGTTGGGTTCTTGTTGGTCATCATGGTGGAAAAGTGTAGATTGTGGGTTTTGGAGAACTTCAGGTAGGTTTAGGGGACTTTTGGGGTGGATTCATGGTATTTGGTGTTTACTTCTGTTTTTTGGGGTGATGCAGTTCCTTTTTTGGGGTGTTTTTTACATGTTTTGGGGTCTTAGTTTGGTTGTAGTTGGGTTCTTGTTGGTCATCATGGTTGAAAAGTGTAGATTGTGGGTTTTGGAGAACATCAGGTAGGTTTAGGGGGACTTTTGGGGTGGATCTATGGCTTTTGGGGTTTTCTTTCGTTTTTTGTGTTGATCCCGTTCTATTTGGGGTGTTTTTGACGTGTTTTGGGGTCTCCGTTGGGTTTCGTTGGGTTTTCCGTGGTCATCATGGTGGAAAAGTGTAGATTGTGGGTTTTGGAGAACATCAGGTAGGTTTAGGGGACTTTTGAGGTGGATTCATGGTATTTGGGCTTTTCTTCTGTTTTTTTTTGGGTGATGCAGTTCCTTTTTTAGCGTGTTTTTGACATGTTTTGGGGTCTCCGTTTGGTTTTAGTTGGGTTCTTGTTGGTTATCATGGTGGAAAAGTGTAGATTGTGGGTTTTGGAGAACATCAGGTAGGTTTAGGGGGACTTTTGGGGTGGATCTATGGCTTTTGGGGTTTTCTTTCGTTTTTTGTGTTGAGTCCGTTCTTGTTTGTGGTGTTTTTTACGTGTTTTGGTGTCTCCGTTTGGTTTTAGTTGGGTTCTTGTTGGTCATCATGGTGGAAAAGTGTAAATTGTGGGGTTATGGAGAGTATCCGGTAGGTTTAGGGGGACTTTTGGGGTGGATCTATGGCTTTTGGGGTTTTCTTTCGTTTTTTGTGTTGATCCTGTTTTTGTTTGGGGTGTTTTTGACGTGTTTTGGGGTGTCCGTTGGGTTTCGTTGGGTTTTCCGTGGTCATCATGGTGGAAAAGTGTAGATTGTGGGTTTTGGAGAACTTCAGGTAGGTTTAGGGGACTTTTGGGGTGGATTCATGGTATTTGGTGTTTTCTTCTGTTTTTTTGGGTGATGCAGTTCTTTTTTAGTGTGTTTTTGACATGTTTTGGTGTCTCCGTTTGTTTTTAGTTGGGTTCTTGTTGGTCATCATGGTGGAAAAGTGTAAATTTTGGAGTTTTGGAGAACATCAGGTAGGTTTAGGGGGACTTTTGGGGTGGATCTATGGCTTTTGGGTTTTCTTCTGTTTTTTGTGGTGATGCAGTTCTTTTTTGGGGTGTCTTTGACGTGTTTTGGGGTCTCCGTTGGGTTTCGTTGGGTTTTCCGTTTTCATCATGGTGGAAAAGTGTAAATTGTGGGTTTTGGAGAACATCAGGTAGGTTTAGGGGGTCTTTTGGGGTGGATTCATGGTATATGGGGTTTTCTTCTGTTTTTTGGGGTGATGCAGTTCTTGTTTGGGGTGTTTTTGACGTGTTTTGTGGTCTCCGTTGGGTTTCCTTGGTTTTTCCATTGTCATCATGGTGGAAAAGTGTAGATTGTGGGTTTTGGAGAACTTCAGGTAGGTTTAGGGGACTTTTGGGGTGGATTCATGGTATTTGGGGTTTTTCTTCTGTTTTTTGTGGTGATGCAGTTCTTTTTTGGGGTGTCTTTGACGTGTTTTGGGGTCTCCGTTTGGTTTTAGTTGGGTTCTTGTTGGTCATCATGGTGGAAAAGTGTAAATTGTGGGTTTTGGAGAACATCCGGTAGGTTTAGGGGGACTTTTGGGGTGGATTCATGGTATATGGGTTTTTCTTTCGTTTTTTGTGTTGATCCCATTCTTTTTTGGGTTGTTTTTGAGGTGTTTTGGGGTCTCCATTGGATTTCGTTGGGTTTTCCGTGGTCATCATGGTGGAAAAGTGTAGATTGTGGGTTTTGGAGAACTTCAGGTAGGTTTAGGGGACTTTTGGGGTGGATTCATGGTATTTGGTGTTTTCTTCTGGTTTTTGGGGTGATGCAGTTCCTTTTTTGGGGTGTTTTTTACATGTTTTGGGGTCTCCGTTTTGTTTTAGTTGGGTTCTTTTTGGTCATCATGGTGGAAAAGTGTAGATTGTGGGTTTTGGAGAACATCAGGTAGGTTTAGGGGGACTTTTGGGGTGGATCTATGGCTTTTGGGGTTTTCTTTCGTTTTTTGTGTTGATCCCGTTTTTGTTTGGGGTGTTTTTGACGTGTTTTGGAGTCTCCGTTGGGTTTTGTTGGGTTTTCCGTGGTCATCATGGTGGAAAAGTGTAGATTGTGGGTTTTGGAGAACATCAGGTAGGTTTAGGGGACTTTTGGGGTGGATTCATGGTATTTGGGCTTTTCTTCTGTTTTTTTTTTGGGTGATGCAGTTCCTTTTTTAGCGTGTTTTTGACATGTTTTGGGTCTCCGTTTGGTTTTAGTTGGGTTCTTGTTGGTTATCATGGTGGAAAAGTGTAGATTGTGGGTTTTGGAGAACATCAGGTAGGTTTAGGGGGACTTTTGGGGTGGATCTATGGCTTTTGGGGTTTTCTTTCGTTTTTTGTGTTGAGTCCGTTCTTGTTTGTGGTGTTTTTTACGTGTTTTGGTGTCTCCGTTTGGTTTTAGTTGGGTTCTTGTTGGTCATCATGGTGGAAAAGTGTAAATTGTGGGGTTATGGAGAGTATCCGGTAGGTTTAGGGGGACTTTTGGGGTGGATCTATGGCTTTTGGGGTTTTCTTTCGTTTTTTGTGTTGATCCTGTTTTTGTTTGGGGTGTTTTTGACGTGTTTTGGGGTGTCCATTGGGTTTCGTTGGGTTTTCCGTGGTCATCATGGTGGAAAAGTGTAGATTGTGGGGTTTTGGAGAACTTCAGGTAGGTTTAGGGGACTTTTGGGGTGGATTCATGGTATTTGGTGTTTTCTTCTGTTTTTTTGGGTGATGCAGTTCTTTTTTAGTGTGTTTTTGACATGTTTTGTGGTCTCCGTTTGTTTTTAGTTGGGTTCTTGTTGGTCATCATGGTGGAAAAGTGTAAATTTTGGAGTTTTGGAGAACATCAGGTAGGTTTAGGGGGACTTTTGGGGTGGATCTATGGCTTTTGGGGTTTTCTTCTGTTTTTTGTGGTGATGCAGTTCTTTTTTGGGGTGTCTTTGACGTGTTTTGGGGTCTCCGTTGGGTTTCGTTGGGTTTTCCGTTTTCATCATGGTGGAAAAGTGTAAATTGTGGGTTTTGGAGAACATCAGGTAGGTTTAGGGGGTCTTTTGGGGTGGATTCATGGTATATGGGGTTTTCTTCTGTTTTTTGGGGTGATGCAGTTCTTGTTTGGGGTGTTTTTGACGTGTTTTGGGGTCTCCGTTGGGTTTCCTTGGTTTTTCCATTGTCATCATGGTGGAAAAGTGTAGATTGTGGGTTTTGGAGAACTTCAGGTAGGTTTAGGGGACTTTTGGGGTGGATTCATGGTATTTGGGGTTTTCTTCTGTTTTTTGTGGTGATGCAGTTCTTTTTTGGGGTGTCTTTGACGTGTTTTGGGGTCTCCGTAGGGTTTTGTTGGGTTTTCCGTTTTCATCATGGTGGAAAAGTGTAAATTGTGGGTTTTGGAGAACATCAGGTAGGTTTAGGGGGTCTTTTGGGGTGGATTCATGGTATATGGGGTTTTCTTAAGTTTTTTGGGGTGATGCAGTTCTTTTTTGGGGTGTTTTTGACGTGTTTTGTGGTCACCGTTGGGTTTCCTTGTTTTTTCCATTGTCATCATGGTGGAAAAGTGTAGATTGTGGGTTTTGGAGAACATCAGGTAGGTTTAGGGGGTCTTTTGGGGTGGATTCCTGGTATATGGGGTTTTCTTTCGTTTTTTGTGTTGATCCCGTTCTTGTTTGGGTGTTTTTGACATGTTTTTGTGTCTCCGTTTGGTTTTAGTTGGGTTCTTGTTGGTCATCATGGTGGAAAAGTGTAGATTGTGGGTTTTGGAGAACTTCAGGTAGGTTTAGGGGACTTTTGGGGTGGATTCATGGTATTTGGTGTTTACTTCTGTTTTTTGGGGTGATGCAGTTCCTTTTTGGGGTGTTTTTTACATGTTTTGGGGTCTTAGTTTGGTTTTAGTTGGGTTCTTGTTGGTCATCATGGTTGAAAAGTGTAGATTGTGGGTTTTGGAGAACATCAGGTAGGTTTAGGGGGACTTTTGGGGTGGATCTATGGCTTTTGGGGTTTTCTTTCGTTTTTTGTGTTGATCCCGTTCTATTTGGGGTGTTTTTGACGTGTTTTGGGGTCTCCGTTGGGTTTCGTTGGGTTTTCCGTGGTCATCATGGTGGAAAAGTGTAGATTGTGGGTTTTGGAGAACATCAGGTAGGTTTAGGGGACTTTTGAGGTGGATTCATGGTATTTGGGCTTTTCTTCTGTTTTTTTTTGGGTGATGCAGTTCCTTTTTTAGCGTGTTTTTGACATGTTTTGGGGTCTCCGTTTGGTTTTAGTTGGGTTCTTGTTGGTCATCATGGTGGAAAAGTGTAGATTGTGGGTTTTGGAGAACATCAGGTAGGTTTAGGGGGACTTTTGGGGTGGATCTATGGCTTTTGGGGTTTTCTTTCGTTTTTTGTGTTGAGTCCGTTCTTGTTTGTGGTGTTTTTTACGTGTTTTGGTGTCTCCGTTTGGTTTTAGTTGGGTTCTTGTTGGTCATCATGGTGGAAAAGTGTAAATTGTGGGGTTATGGAGAGTATCCGGTAGGTTTAGGGGGACTTTTGGGGTGGATCTATGGCTTTTGGGGTTTTCTTTCGTTTTTTTGTGTTGATCCCGTTTTTGTTTGGGGTGTTTTTGACGTGTTTTGGGGTGTCCGTTGGGTTTCGTTGGGTTTTCCGTGGTCATCATGGTGGAAAAGTGTAGATTGTGGGTTTTGGAGAACTTCAGGTAGGTTTAGGGGACTTTTGGGGTGGATTCATGGTATTTGGTGTTTTCTTCTGTTTTTTTGGGTGATGCAGTTCTTTTTTAGTGTGTTTTTGACATGTTTTGTGGTCTCCGTTTGTTTTTAGTTGGGTTCTTGTTGGTCATCATGGTGGAAAAGTGTAAATTTTGGAGTTTTGGAGAACATCAGGTAGGTTTAGGGGGACTTTTGGGGTGGATCTATGGCTTTTGGGGTTTTCTTCTGTTTTTTGGGGTGATGCAGTTCTTTTTTGGGGTGTCTTTGACGTGTTTTGGGGTCTCCGTTGGGTTTCGTTGGGTTTTCCGTTTTCATCATGGTGGAAAAGTGTAAATTGTGGGTTTTGGAGAACATCAGGTAGGTTTAGGGGGTCTTTTGGGGTGGATTCATGGTATATGGGGTTTTCTTCTGTTTTTTGGGGTGATGCAGTTCTTGTTTGGGGTGTTTTTGACGTGTTTTGTGGTCTCCGTTGGGTTTCCTTGGTTTTTCCATTGTCATCATGGTGGAAAAGTGTAGATTGTGGGTTTTGGAGAACTTCAGGTAGGTTTAGGGGACTTTTGGGGTGGATTCATGGTATTTGGGGTTTTCTTCTGTTTTTTGGGGTGATGCAGTTCTTTTTTGGGGTGTCTTTGACGTGTTTTGGGGTCTCCGTAGGGTTTTGTTGGGTTTTCCGTTTTCATCATGGTGGAAAAGTGTAAATTGTGGGTTTTGGAGAACATCAGGTAGGTTTAGGGGGTCTTTTGGGGTGGATTCATGGTATATGGGTTTTCTTCTGTTTTTTGGGGTGATGCAGTTCTTTTTTGGGGTGTTTTTGACGTGTTTTGTGGTCACCGTTGGGTTTCCTTGTTTTTTCCATTGTCATCATGGTGGAAAAGTGTAGATTGTGGGTTTTGGAGAACATCAGGTAGGTTTAGGGGGTCTTTTGGGGTGGATTCATGGTATATGGGGTTTTCTTTCGTTTTTTGTGTTGATCCCATTCTTGTTTGGGTGTTTTTGACATGTTTTGGTGTCTCCGTTTGGTTTTAGTTGGGTTCTTGTTGGTCATCATGGTGGAAAAGTGTAGATTGTGGGTTTTGGAGAACTTCAGGTAGGTTTAGGGGACTTTTGGGGTGGATTCATGGTATTTGGTGTTTTCTTCTGTTTTTTGGGGTGATGCAGTTCCTTTTTTGGGGTGTTTTTTACATGTTTTGGGGTCTCCGTTTGGTTTTAGTTGGGTTCTTGTTGGTCATCATGGTGGAAAAGTGTAGATTGTGGGTTTTGGAGAACATCAGGTAGGTTTAGGGGACTTTTGGGGTGGATCTATGGCTTTTGGTGTTTTCTTTCGTTTTTTGTGTTGATCCCGTTCTATTTGGGGTGTTTTTGACGTGTTTTGGGGTCTCCGTTGGGTTTCGTTGGGTTTTCCGTGGTCATCATGGTGGAAAAGTGTAGATTGTGGGTTTTGGAGAACATCAGGTAGGTTTAGGGGACTTTTGAGGTGGATTCATGGTATTTGGGCTTTTCTTCTGTTTTTTTTTGGGTGATGCAGTTCCTTTTTTAGCGTGTTTTTGACATGTTTTGGGGTCTCCGTTTGGTTTTAGTTGGGTTCTTGTTGGTTATCATGGTGGAAAATTGTAGATTGTGGGTTTTGGAGAACATCAGGTAGGTTTAGGGGGACTTTTGGGGTGGATCTATGGCTTTTGGGGTTTTCTTTCGTTTTTTGTGTTGAGTCCGTTCTTGTTTGTGGTGTTTTTTACGTGTTTTGGTGTCTCCGTTTGGTTTTAGTTGGGTTCTTGTTGGTCATCATGGTGGAAAAGTGTAAATTGTGGGGTTATGGAGAGTATCCGGTAGGTTTAGGGGGACTTTTGGGGTGGATCTATGGCTTTTGGGGTTTTCTTTCGTTTTTTGTGTTGATCCCGTTTTTGTTTGGGGTGTTTTTGACGTGTTTTGGGGTGTCCGTTGGGTTTCGTTGGGTTTTCCGTGGTCATCATGGTGGAAAAGTGTAGATTGTGGGTTTTGGAGAACTTCAGGTAGGTTTAGGGGACTTTTGGGGTGGATTCATGGTATTTGGTGTTTTCTTCTGTTTTTTTGGGTGATGCAGTTCTTTTTTAGTGTGTTTTTGACATGTTTTGTGGTCTCCGTTTGTTTTTAGTTGGGTTCTTGTTGGTCATCATGGTGGAAAAGTGTAAATTTTGGAGTTTTGGAGAACATCAGGTAGGTTTAGGGGGACTTTTGGGGTGGATCTATGGCTTTTGGGGTTTTCTTCTGTTTTTTGGGGTGATGCAGTTCTTTTTTGGGGTGTCTTTGACGTGTTTTGGGGTCTCCGTTGGGTTTCGTTGGGTTTTCCGTTTTCATCATGGTGGAAAAGTGTAAATTGTGGGTTTTGGAGAACATCAGGTAGGTTTAGGGGGTCTTTTGGGGTGGATTCATGGTATATGGGGTTTTCTTCTGTTTTTTGGGGTGATGCAGTTCTTGTTTGGGGTGTTTTTGACGTGTTTTGTGGTCTCCGTTGGGTTTCCTTGGTTTTTCCATTGTCATCATGGTGGAAAAGTGTAGATTGTGGGTTTTGGAGAACTTCAGGTAGGTTTAGGGGACTTTTGGGGTGGATTCATGGTATTTGGGGTTTTCTTCTGTTTTTTGGGGTGATGCAGTTCTTTTTTGGGGTGTCTTTGACGTGTTTTGGGGTCTCCGTAGGGTTTTGTTGGGTTTTCCGTTTTCATCATGGTGGAAAAGTGTAAATTGTGGGTTTTGGAGAACATCAGGTAGGTTTAGGGGGTCTTTTGGGGTGGATTCATGGTATATGGGTTTTCTTCTGTTTTTTGGGGTGATGCAGTTCTTGTTTGGGGTGTTTTTGACGTGTTTTGTGGTCACCGTTGGGTTTCCTTGTTTTTTCCATTGTCATCATGGTGGAAAAGTGTAGATTGTGGGTTTTGGAGAACATCAGGTAGGTTTAGGGGGTCTTTTGGGGTGGATTCATGGTATATGGGGTTTTCTTTCGTTTTTTGTGTTGATCCCATTCTTGTTTGGGTGTTTTTGACATGTTTTGGTGTCTCCGTTTGGTTTTAGTTGGGTTCTTGTTGGTCATCATGGTGGAAAAGTGTAAATTGTGTGTTTTGGAGAACATCAGGTAGGTTTAGGGGACTTTTGGGGTGGATTCATGGTATTTGGTGTTTTCTTCTGTTTTTTGGGGTGATGCAGTTCCTTTTTTAGGGTGTTTTTGACATGTTTTGGTGTCTCTGTTTGGTTTTAGTTGGGTTCTTGTTGGTCATCATGGTGGAAAAGTGTAGATTGTGGGTTTTGGAGAACATCAGGTAGGTTTAGGGGGACTTTTGGGGTGGATCTATGGCTTTTGGGGTTTTCTTTCGTTTTTTGTGTTGAGTCCGTTCTTGTTTGTGGTGTTTTTGAGGTGTTTTGGGGTCTCCGTTGGGTTTCGTTGGGTTTTCCGTGGTCATCATGGTGGAAAAGTGTAGATTGTGGGTTTTGGAGAACATCAGGTAGGTTTAGGGGGACTTTTGGGGTGGATTCATGGTATATGGGGTTTTCTTCTGTTTTTTGGGGTGATGCAGTTCTTTTTTGGGGTGTTTTTGACATGTTTTGGGGTCTCCGTTTGGTTTTAGTTGGGTTCTTGTTGGTCATCATGGTGGAAAAGTGTAAATTGTGGGGTTTTTGGAGAACATCAGGTAGGTTTAGGGGGACCTTTGGGGTGGATCTATGGCTTTTGGGGTTTTCTTTCGTTTTTTGTGTTGATCCCATTCTTGTTTGGGGTGTTTTTGACGTGTTTTGGGGTCTCCGTTGGGTTTCGTTGGGTTTTCCGTGGTCATCATGGTGGAAAAGTGTAGATTGTGGGTTTTGGAGAACTTCAGGTAGGTTTAGGGGACTTTTGGGGTGGATTCATGGTATTTGGGGTTTTCTTCTGTTTTTTGGGGTGATGCAGTTCTTTTTTGGGGTGTCTTTGACGTGTTTTGGGGTCTCCGTTGGGTTTTGTTGGGTTTTCCGTTTTCATCATGGTGGAAAAGTGTAGATTGTGGGTTTTGGAGAACATCAGGTAGGTTTAGGGGGTCTTTTGGGGTGGATTCATGGTATATGGGGTTTTCTTCTGTTTTTTGGGGTGATGCTGTTCTTTTTTGGGGTGTTTTTGACGTGTTTTGTTGTCTCCGTTGGGTTTCCTTGGTTTTTCCATTGTCATCATGGTGGAAAAGTGTAGATTGTGGGTTTTGGAGAACATCAGGTAGGTTTAGGGGGACTTTTGGGGTGGATTCATGGTATATGGGGTTTTCTTTCGTTTTTTGTGTTGATCCCATTCTTGTTTGGGGTGTTTTTGACATGTTTTGGTGTCTCCGTTTGGTTTTAGTTGGGTTCTTGTTGGTCATCATGGTGGAAAAGTGTAAACTGTGGGGTTTTGGAGAACATCCGGTAGGTTTACGGGGACTTTTGGGGTGGATCTATGGCTTTTGGGGTTTTCTTTCGTTTTTTGTGTTGATCCCGTTCTTGTTTGGGGTGTTTTTGACGTGTTTTGGGGTCTCCGTTGGGTTTCGTTGGGTTTTCCGTTGTCATCATGGTGGAAAAGTGTAGATTGTGGGTTTTGGAGAACTTCAGGCAGGTTTAGGGGACTTTTGGGGTGGATTCATGGTATTTGGGGTTTTCTTCTCTTTATTGGGTGATGCAGTTCCTTTTTTAGCGTGTTTTTGACGTGTTTTGGGGTCTCCGTTGGGTTTCGTTTCGTTTTCCGTTTTCATCATGGTGGAAAAGTGTAGATTGTGGGTTTTGGAGAACTTCAGGTAGGTTTAGGGGACTTTTGGGGTGGATTCATGGTATTTGGGCTTTTCTTCTCTTTTTTGTGGTGATGCAGTTCCTTTTTTGGCGTGTTTTTGACATGTTTTGGTGTCTCCGTTTGGTTTTAGTTGGGTTCTTGTTGGTCATCATGGTGGAAAAGTGTAAATTGTGGGTTTTTGGAGAACTTCAGGTAGGTTTAGGGGGAACTTTGGGGTGGATCTATGTCTTTTGGTGTTTTCTTTCGTTTTTTGTGTTGATCCCGTTCTTGTTTGGGGTGTTTTTGACGTGTTTTGGGGTCTCCGTTGGGTTTCGTTGGGTTTTCCGTTTTCATCATGGTGGAAAAGTGTAAATTGTGGGTTTTGGAGAACATCAGGTAGGTTTAGGGGGTCTTTTGGGGTGGATTCATGGTATATGGGGTTTTCTTCTGTTTTTTGGGGTGATGCAGTTCTTGTTTGAGCTGTTTTTGACGTGTTTTGTGGTCTCCGTTGGGTTTCCTTGGTTTTTCCATTGTCATCATGGTGGAAAAGTGTAGATTGTGGGTTTTGGAGAACATGAGGTAGGTTTAGGGGGACTTTTGGGGTGGATTCATGGTATATGGGGTTTTCTTTCGTTTTTTGTGTTGATCCCATTCTTGTTTGGGGTGTTTTTGACATGTTTTGGGGTCTCCGTTTGGTTTTAGTTGGGTTCTTTTTGGTCATCATGGTGGAAAAGTGTAAATTGTGGGGTTTTGGAGAACATCCGGTAGGTTTAGGGGGACTTTTGGGGTGGATTCATGGTATATGGGTTTTTCTTTCGTTTTTTTGTGTTGATCCCATTCTTTTTTGGGTTGTTTTTGAGGTGGTTTTGGGGTCTCCGTTGGGTTTCGTTGGGTTTTCCGTGGTCATCATGGTGGAAAAGTGTAGATTGTGGGTTTTGGAGAACTTCAGGTAGGTTTAGGGGACTTTTGGGGTGGATTCATGGTATTTGGTGTTTTCTTCTGGTTTTTGGGGTGATGCAGTTCCTTTTTTGGGGTGTTTTTTACATGTTTTGGGGTCTCCGTTTGGTTTTAGTTGGGTTCTTGTTGGTCATCATGGTGGAAAAGTGTAGATTGTGGGTTTTGGAGAACATCAGGTAGGTTTAGGGGGACTTTTGGGGTGGATCTATGGCTTTTGGGGTTTTCTTTCGTTTTTTGTGTTGATCCCGTTCTATTTGGGGTGTTTTTGACGTGTTTTGGGGTCTCCGTTGGGTTTCGTTGGGTTTTCCGTGGTCATCATGGTGGAAAAGTGTAGATTGTGGGTTTTGGAGAACATCAGGTAGGTTTAGGGGACTTTTGGGGTGGATTCATGGTATTTGGGCTTTTCTTCTGTTTTTTTTTGGGTGATGCAGTTCCTTTTTTAGCGTGTTTTTGACATGTTTTGGGGTCTCCGTTTGGTTTTAGTTGGGTTCTTGTTGGTTATCATGGTGGAAAAGTGTAGATTGTGGGTTTTGGAGAACATCAGGTAGGTTTAGGGGGACTTTTGGGGTGGATCTATGGCTTTTGGGGTTTTCTTTCGTTTTTTGTGTTGAGTCCGTTCTTGTTTGTGGTGTTTTTTACGTGTTTTGGTGTCTCCGTTTGGTTTTAGTTGGGTTCTTGTTGGTCATCATGGTGGAAAAGTGTAAATTGTGGGGTTATGGAGAGTATCCGGTAGGTTTAGGGGGACTTTTGGGGTGGATCTATGGCTTTTGGGGTTTTCTTTCGTTTTTTGTGTTGATCCCGTTTTTGTTTGGGGTGTTTTTGATGTGTTTTGGGGTCTCCGTTGGGTTTCGTTGGGTTTTCCGTGGTCATCATGGTGGAAAAGTGTAGATTGTGGGTTTTGGAGAACTTCAGGTAGGTTTAGGGGACTTTTGAGGTGGATTCATGGTATTTGGTGTTTTCTTCTGTTTTTTTTGGGTGATGCAGTTCTTTTTTAGTGTGTTTTTGACATGTTTTGTCGTCTCCGTTTGTTTTTAGATGGGTTCTTGTTGGTCATCATGGTGGAAAAGTGTAAATTTTGGAGTTTTGGAGAACATCAGGTAGGTTTAGGGGGACTTTTGGGGTGGATCTATGGCTTTTGGGGTTTTCTTCTGTTTTTTGGGGTGATGCAGTTCTTTTTTGGGGTGTCTTTGACGTGTTTTGGGGTCTCCGTTGGGTTTCGTTGGGTTTTCCGTGGTCATCATGGTGGAAAAGTGTAAATTGTGGGTTTTGGAGAACTTCAGGTAGGTTTAGGGGACTTTTGGGGTGGATTCATGGTATTTGGGCTTTTCTTCTCTTTTTTGTGGTGATGCAGTTCCTTTTTTGGCGTGTTTTTGACATGTTTTGGTGTCTCCGTTTGGTTTTAGTTGGGTTCTTGTTGGTCATCATGGTGGAAAAGTGTAAATTGTGGGTTTTGGAGAACTTCAGGTAGGTTTAGGGGGAACTTTGGGGTGGATCTATGTCTTTTGGTGTTTTCTTTCGTTTTTTGTGTTGATCCCGTTCTTGTTTGGGGTGTTTTTGACGTGTTTTGGGGTCTCCGTTGGGTTTCGTTGGGTTTTCCGTTTTCATCATGGTGGAAAAGTGTAAATTGTGGGTTTTGGAGAACATCAGGTAGGTTTAGGGGGTCTTTTGGGGTGGATTCATGGTATATGGGGTTTTCTTCTGTTTTTTGGGGTGATGCAGTTCTTGTTTGGGGTGTTTTTGACGTGTTTTGTGGTCTTCGTTGGGTTTCCTTGGTTTTTCCATTGTCATCATGGTGGAAAAGTGTAGATTGTGGGTTTTGGAGAACATCAGGTAGGTTTAGGGGGTCTTTTGGGGTGGATTCATGGTATATGGGGTTTTCTTTCGTTTTTTGTGTTGATCCCATTCTTGTTTGGGGTGTTTTTGACATGTTTTGGGGTCTCCGTTTGGTTTTAGTTGGGTTCTTTTTGGTCATCATGGTGGAAAAGTGTAAATTGTGGGGTTTTGGAGAACATCCGGTAGGTTTAGGGGGACTTTTGGGGTGGATTCATGGTATATGGGTTTTTCTTTCGTTTTTTGTGTTGATCCCATTCTTTTTTGGGTTGTTTTTGAGGTGTTTTGGGGTCTCCGTTGGGTTTCGTTGGGTTTTCCGTGGTCATCATGGTGGAAAAGTGTAGATTGTGGGTTTTGGAGAACTTCAGGTAGGTTTAGGGGACTTTTGGGGTGGATTCATGGTATTTGGGCTTTTCTTCTGTTTTTTTTTGGGTGATGCAGTTCCTTTTTTAGCGTGTTTTTGACATGTTTTGGGGTCTCCGTTTGGTTTTAGTTGGGTTCTTGTTGGTTATCATGGTGGAAAAGTGTAGATTGTGGGTTTTGGAGAACATCAGGTAGGTTTAGGGGGACTTTTGGGGTGGATCTATGGCTTTTGGGGTTTTCTTTCGTTTTTTGTGTTGAGTCCGTTCTTGTTTGTGGTGTTTTTTACGTGTTTTGGTGTCTCCGTTTGGTTTTAGTTGGGTTCTTGTTGGTCATCATGGTGGAAAAGTGTAAATTGTGGGGTTATGGAGAGTATCCGGTAGGTTTAGGGGGACTTTTGGGGTGGATCTATGGCTTTTGGGGTTTTCTTTCGTTTTTTGTGTTGATCCCGTTTTTGTTTGGGGTGTTTTTGACGTGTTTTGGGGTCTCCGTTGGGTTTCGTTGGGTTTTCCGTGGTCATCATGGTGGAAAAGTGTAGATTGTGGGTTTTGGAGAACTTCAGGTAGGTTTAGGGGACTTTTGAGGTGGATTCATGGTATTTGGTGTTTTCTTCTGTTTTTTTTGGGTGATGCAGTTCTTTTTTAGTGTGTTTTTGACATGTTTTGTCGTCTCCGTTTGTTTTTAGATGGGTTCTTGTTGGTCATCATGGTGGAAAAGTGTAAATTTTGGAGTTTTGGAGAACATCAGGTAGGTTTAGGGGGACTTTTGGGGTGGATCTATGGCTTTTGGGGTTTTCTTCTGTTTTTTGGGGTGATGCAGTTCTTTTTTGGGGTGTCTTTGACGTGTTTTGGGGTCTCCGTTGGGTTTCGTTGGGTTTTCCGTGGTCATCATGGTGGAAAAGTGTAAATTGTGGGTTTTGGAGAACTTCAGGTAGGTTTAGGGGACTTTTGGGGTGGATTCATGGTATTTGGGCTTTTCTTCTCTTTTTTGTGGTGATGCAGTTCCTTTTTTGGCGTGTTTTTGACATGTTTTGGTGTCTCCGTTTGGTTTTAGTTGGGTTCTTGTTGGTCATCATGGTGGAAAAGTGTAAATTGTGGGTTTTTGGAGAACTTCAGGTAGGTTTAGGGGGACTTTTGGGGTGGATTCATGGTATATGGGGTTTTCTTTCGTTTTTTGTGTTGATCCCATTCTTGTTTGGGGTGTTTTTGACATGTTTTGGGGTCTCCGTTTGGTTTTAGTTGGGTTCTTGTTGGTCATCATGGTGGAAAAGTGTAAATTGTGGGGTTTTGGAGAACATCCGGTAGGTTTAGGGGGACTTTTGGGGTGGATTCATGGTATATGGGTTTTTCTTTCGTTTTTTGTGTTGATCCCATTCTTTTTTGGGTTGTTTTTTTAGGTGTTTTGGGGTCTCCGTTGGGTTTCGTTGGGTTTTCCGTGGTCATCATGGTGGAAAAGTGTAGATTGTGGGTTTTGGAGAACTTCAGGTAGGTTTAGGGGACTTTTGGGGTGGATTCATGGTATTTGGGCTTTTCTTCTGGTTTTTGGGGTGATGCAGTTCCTTTTTTGGGGTGTTTTTTACATGTTTTGGGGTCTCCGTTTGGTTTTAGTTGGGTTCTTGTTGGTCATCATGGTGGAAAAGTGTAGATTGTGGGTTTTGGAGAACATCAGGTAGGTTTAGGGGGACTTTTGGGGTGGATCTATGTCTTTTGGTGTTTTCTTTCGTTTTTTGTGTTGATCCCGTTCTATTTGGGGTGTTTTTGACGTGTTTTGGGGTCTCCGTTGGGTTTCGTTGGGTTTTCCGTGGTCATCATGGTGGAAAAGTGTAGATTGTGGGTTTTGGAGAACATCAGGTAGGTTTAGGGGACTTTTGGGGTGGATTCATGGTATTTGGGCTTTTCTTCTGTTTTTTTTGGGTGATGCAGTTCCTTTTTTAGCGTGTTTTTGACATGTTTTGGGGTCTCCGTTTGGTTTTAGTTGGGTTCTTGTTGGTTATCATGGTGGAAAAGTGTAGATTGTGGGTTTTGGAGAACATCAGGTAGGTTTAGGGGGACTTTTGGGGTGGATCTATGGCTTTTGGGGTTTTCTTTCGTTTTTTGTGTTGAGTCCGTTCTTGTTTGTGGTGTTTTTGAGGTGTTTTGGGGTCTCCGTTGGGTTTCGTTGGGTTTTCCGTGGTCATCATGGTGGAAAAGTGTAGATTGTGGGTTTTGGAGAACATCTGGTAGGTTTAGGGGACTTTTGGGGTGGATTCATGGTATATGGGGTTTTCTTCTGTTTTTTGGGGTGATGCAGTTCTTTTTTGGGGTGTTTTTGACATGTTTTGGGGTCTCCGTTTGGTTTTAGTTGGGTTCTTGTTGGTCATCATGGTGGAAAAGTGTAAATTGTGGGGTTTTTGGAGAACATCAGGTAGGTTTAGGGGGACCTTTGGGGTGGATCTATGTCTTTTGGTGTTTTCTTTCGTTTTTTGTGTTGATCCCGTTCTTGTTTGGGGTGTTTTTGACGTGTTTTGGGGTCTCCGTTGGGTTTCGTTGGGTTCTCCGTGGTCATCATGGTGGAAAAGTGTAAATTGTGGGTTTTGGAGAACATCAGGTAGGTTTAGGGGGTCTTTTCGGGTGGATTCATGGTATATGGGGTTTTCTTCTGTTTTTTGGGGTGATGCAGTTCTTTTTTGGGGTGTTTTTGACGTGTTTTGTGGTCTCCGTTGGGTTTCCTTGGTTTTTCCATTGTCATCATGGTGGAAAAGTGTAGATTGTGGGTTTTGGAGAACATCAGGTAGGTTTAGGGGGACTTTTGGGGTGGATTCATGGTATTTGGGGTTTTCTTTCGTTTTTTGTGTTGATCCCATTCTTGTTTGGGTTTTTTTGACATGTTTTGGTGTCTCCGTTTGGTTTTAGTTGGGTTCTTGTTGGTCATCATGGTGGAAAAGTGTAAATTGTGGGGTTTTGGAGAACATCCGATAGGTTTAGGGGGACTTTTGGGGTGGATCTATGGCTTTTGGGGTTTTCTTTCGTTTTTTGTGTTGATCCCATTCTTTTTTGGGTTGTTTTTGAGGTGTTTTGGGGCTCCGTTGGGTTTCGTTGGGTTTTCCGTGGTCATCATGGTGGAAAAGTGTAGATTGTGGGTTTTGGAGAACTTCAGGTAGGTTTAGGGGACTTTTGGGGTGGATTCATGGTATTTGGGCTTTTCTTCTCTTTTTTGGGGTGATGCAGTTCTTTTTTGGGCTGTTTTTGACATGTTTTGGTGTCTCCGTTTGGTTTTAGTTGGGTTCTTGTTGGTCATCATGGTGGAAAAGTGTAAATTGTGGAGTTTTGGAGAATATCAGGTAGGTTTAGGGGGACCTTTGGGGTGGATCTATGGCTTTTGGGGTTTTCTTTCGTTTTTTGTGTTGATCCAGTTCTATTTGGGGTGTTTTTGACGTGTTTTGGGGTCTCCGTTGGGTTTCATTGGGTTTTCCGTTGTCATCATGGTGGAAAAGTGTAGATTGTGGGTTTTGGAGAACTTCAGGTAGGTTTAGGGGACTTTTGGGGTGGATTCATGGTATTTGGTGTTTTCTTCTGGTTTTTGGGGTGATGCAGTTCCTTTTTTTGGGGTGTTTTTGACATGTTTTGGTGTCTCCGTTTGGTTTTAGTTGGGTTCTTGTTGGTCATCATGCTGGAAAAGTGTAGATTGTGGGTTTTGGAGAACATCAGGTAGGTTTAGGGGGACCTTTGGGGTGGATCTATGGCTTTTGGGGTTTTCTTTCATTTTTTGTATTGATCCCGTTCTTGTTTGGGGTGTTTTTGACGTGTTTTGGGGTCTCCGTTTGGTTTTCATTGTGTTTTCTGTGGTCATCATGGTGGAAAAGTGTAGATTGTGGGTATTGGAGATCTTCAGGTAGGTTTAGGGGACTTTTGTGGTGGATCTATGTCTTTTGGGGTTTTCTTTCGTTTTTTGTGTTGATCCTGTTCTATTTGGGGTGTTTTTGACGTGTTTTGGGGTCTCCGTTGGGTTTCCTTGGTTTTTCCATTGTCATCATGGTGGAAAAGTGTAGATTGTGGGTTTTGGAGAACATCAGGTAGGTTTAGGGGGACTTTTGGGGTGGATTCATGGTATATGGTGTTTTCTTTCGTTTTTTGTGTTGATCCCATTCTTGTTTGGGGTGTTTTTGACATGTTTTGGTGTCTCCGTTTGGTTTTAGTTGGGTTCTTGTTGGTCATCATGGTGGAAAAGTGTAAATTGTGGGGTTTTGGAGAACATCCGGTAGGTTTAGGGGGACTTTTGGGGTGGATTCATGGTATATGGGTTTTTCTTTCGTTTTTTGTGTTGATCCCATTTTTTTTGGGTTGATTTTGAGATGTTTTGGGGTCTCCGTTGGGTTTCGTTGGGTTTTCCGTGGTCATCATGGTGGAAAAGTGTAGATTGAGGGTTTTGTTGAACATCAGGTAGGTTTAGGGGGACCTTTGGGGTGGATCTATGGCTTTTGAGGTTTTCATTCATTTTTTGTGTTGATCCCGTTCTTGTTTGGGGTGTTTTTGATGTGTTTTGGGGTCTCCGTTGGGTTTCCTTGGTTTTTCCATTGTCATCATGGTGGAAAAGTGTAGATTGTGGGTTTTGGAGAACATCAGGTAGGTTTAGGGGGACTTTTGGGGTGGATCTATGGCTTTTGGGGTTTTCTTTCGTTTTTTGTGTTGATCCCGTTCTTGTTTGGGGTGTTTTTGACGTATTTTGGGGTCTCCGTTGGGTTTCGTTGGGTTTTCCGTGGTCATCATGGTGGAAAAGTGTAGATTGTGGGTTTTGGAGAACATCAGGTAGGTTTAGGGGGACTTTTGGGGTGGATTTATGGTATTTGGGGTTTTCTTCTGTTTTTTGGGGTGATGCAGTTCTTTTTTGGGGTGTCTTTGACGTGTTTTGGGGTCTCCGTAGGGTTTTGTTGGGTTTTCCGTTTTCATCATGGTGGAAAAGTGTAAATTGTGGGTTTTTGGAGAACATCAGGTAGGTTTAGGGGGTCTTTTGGGGTGGATTCATGGTATATGGGGTTTTCTTCTGTTTTTTGGGGTGATGCAGTTCTTTTTTGGGGTGTTTTTGACGTGTTTTGTGGTCTCCGTTGGGTTTCCTTGGTTTTTCCATTGTCATCATGGTGGAAAAGTGTAGATTGTGGGTTTTGGAGAACATCAGGTAGGTTTAGGGGACTTTTGGGGTGGATTCATGGTATATGGGGTTTTCTTTCGTTTTTTGTGTTGATCCCATTCTTGTTTGGGGTGTTTTTGACATGTTTTGGTGTCTCCGTTTGGTTTTAGTTGGGTTCTTGTTGGTCATCATGGTGGAAAAGTGTAAATTGTGGGTTTTTGGAGAACATCTGGTAGGTTTAGGGGGACTTTTGGGGTGGATTCATGGTATATGGGTTTTTCTTTCGTTTTTTGTGTTGATCCCGTTCTTTTTTGGGTTGTTTTTGAGGTGTTTTGGGGTCTCCGTTGGGTTTCGTTGGGTTTTCCGTGGTCATCATGGTGGAAAAGTGTAGATTGTGGGTTTTGGAGAACTTCAGGTAGGTTTAGGGGACTTTTGGGGTGGATTCATGGTATTTGGGGTTTTCTTCTCTTTTTTGGGGTGATGCAGTTCCTTTTTTGGGGTGTTTTTGACATGTTTTGGTGTCTCCGTTTGGTTTTAGTTGGGTTCTTGTTGGTCATCATGGTGGAAAAGTGTAGATTGTGGGTTTTGGAGATCATCAGGTAGGTTTAGGGGGACCTTTGGGGTGGATCTATGGCTTTTGGGGTTTTCTTTCATTTTTTGTGTTGATCCCGTTCTTGTTTGGGGTGTTTTTGACATGTTTTGGTGTCTCCGTTGGGTTTCGTTGTGTTTTCTGTGGTCATCATGGTGGAAAAGTGTAGATTGTGGGTTTTGGAGATCTTCAGGTAGGTTTAGGGGGACTTTTGGGGTGGATCTATGGCTTTTGGGGTTTTCTTTCGTTTATTGTGTTGATTCTGTTCTATTTGGGGTGTTTTTGAGGTGTTTTGGGGTCTCCGTTTGGTTTCGTTGGGTTTTCCGTTGTCATCATGGTGGAAAAGTGTAGATTGTGGGTTTTGGAGAACATCAGGTAGGTTTAGGGGGACTTTTGGGGTGGATTCATGGTATATGGGGTTTTCTTTCGTTTTTTGTGTTGATCCCATTCTTGTTTGGGGTTTTTTTGACATGTTTTGGTGTCTCCGTTTGGTTTTAGTTGGGTTCTTGTTGGTCATCATGGTGGAAAAGTGTAAATTGTGGGGTTTTGGAGAACATCTGGTAGGTTTAGGGGGACTTTTGGGGTGGATTCATGGTATATGGGTTTTTCTTTCATTTTTTGTGTTGATCCCACTCTTTTTTGGGTTGTTTTTGAGGTGTTTTGGGGTCTCCGTTGGGTTTCGTTGGGTTTTCCGTGGTCATCATGGTTGAAAATTGTAGATTGTGGGTTTTGGAGAACATCAGGTAGGTTTAGGGGGACCTTTGGGGTGGATCTATGGCTTTTGTGGTTTTCTTTCATTTTTTGTGTTGATCCCGTTCTTGTTTGGGGTGTTTTTGATGTTTTTTGGGGTCTCCGTTGGGTTTCGTTGGGTTTTCAGTGGTCATCATGGTGGAAAAGTGTAAATTGTGGGTTTTGGAGAAAATCAGGTAGGTTTAGGGGGACTTTTGGGGTGGATCTATGGCTTTTGGTGTTTTCTTTCGTTTTTTGTGTTGATCCCGTTCTATTTGGGGTGTTTTTGACGTGTTTTGGGGTCTCCGTTGGGTTTCGTTGGGTTTTCCGTGGTCATCATGGTGGAAAAGTGTAGATTGTGGGTTTTGGAGAACATCAGGTAGGTTTAGGGGACTTTTGGGGTGGATTCATGGTATTTGGGCTTTTCTTCTGTTTTTTTTGGGTGATGCAGTTCTTTTTTGGGGTGTTTTTGACATGTTTTGGGGTCTCCGTTTGGTTTTAGTTGGGTTCTTGTTGGTTATCATGTTGGAAAAGTGTAGATTGTGGGTTTTGGAGAACATCAGGTAGGTTTAGGGGGACTTTTGGGGTGGATCTATGTCTTTTGGGGTTTTCTTTCGTTTTTTGTGTTGAGTCCGTTTTTTGTTTGTGATGTTTTTGACGTATTTTGGGGTCTCCGTTGGGTTTCGTTGGGTTTTCCGTGGTCATCATTGTGGAAAAGTGTAGATTGTGGGTTTTAGAGAACATCAGGTAGGTTTAGGGGGACTTTTGGGGTGGATTCATGGTATTTGGGGTTTTCTTCTGTTTTTTGGGGTGATGCAGTTCTTTTTTGGGGTGTCTTTGACGTGTTTTGGGGTCTCCGTAGGGTTTTGTTGGGTTTTCCGTTTTCATCATGGTGGAAAAGTGTAAATTGTGGGTTTTTGTAGAACATCAGGTAGGTTTAGGGGGTCTTTTGGGGTGGATTCATGGTATATGGGGTTTTCTTCTGTTTTTTGGGGTGATGCAGTTCTTTTTTGGGGTGTTTTTGACGTGTTTTGTGGTCTCCGTTGGGTTTCCTTGGTTTTTCCATTGTCATCATGGTGGAAAAGTGTAGATTGTGGGTTTTGGAGAACATCAGGTAGGTTTAGGGGGACTTTTGGGGTGGATTCATGGTATATGGGGTTTTCTTTCGTTTTTTGTGTTGATCCCATTCTTGTTTGGGGTGTTTTTGACATGTTTTGGTGTCTCCGTTTGATTTTAGTTGGGTTCTTGTTGGTCATCATGGTGGAAAAGTGTAAATTGTGGGGTTTTGGAGAACATCCGGTAGGTTTAGGGGGACTTTTGGGGTGGATTCATGGTATACGGGTTTTTCTTACGTTTTTTGTGTTGATCCCATTCTTGTTTGGGGTGTTTTTGACATGTTTTGGTGTCTCCGTTTGGTTTTAGTTGGGTTCTTGTTGGTCATCATGGTGGAAAAGTGTAAATTGTGGGTTTTTGGAGAACATCTGTTAGGTTTAGGGGGACTTTTGGGGTGGATCTATGGCTTTTGGTGTTTTCTTTCATTTTTTGTGTTGATCCCGTTCTTTTTTGGGGTGTTTTTGAGGTGTTTTGGGGTCTCCGTTGGGTTTCGTTGGGTTTTCCTGGTCATCGTGGTGGAAAAGTGTAGATTGTGGGGTTTTGGAGAACTTCAGGTAGGTTTAGGGGACTTTTGGGGTGGATTCATGGTATTTGGGCTTTTCTTCTGTTTTTTGGGGTGATGCAGTTCTTTTTTGGGGTGTTTTTGACATATTTTGGTGTCTCCGTTTGGTTTTAGTTGGGTTCTTGTTGGTCATCATGGTGGAAAAGTGTAAATTGTGGGGTTTTGGAGAACATCAGGTAGGTTTAGGGGGACTTTTGGGGTGGATCTATGTCTTTTGGGGTTTTCTTTCGTTTTTTGTGTTGATCCCGTTCTTGTTTGTGGTGTTTTTGACGTGTTTTGGGGTCTCCGTTGGGTTTCGTTGGGTTTTCCGTGGTCATCATGGTGGAAAAGTGTCGATTGTGGGTTTTGGAGAACATCAGGTAGGTTTAGGGGACTTTTGGGGTGGATTCATGGTATATGGGCTTTTCTTCTGTTTTTTGGGTGATGCAGTTCCTTTTTTGGGGTGTTTTTGACATGTTTTGGTGTCTCCGTTTGGTTTTAGTTGGGTTCTTGTTGGTCATCATGGTGGAAAAGTGTAGATTGTGGGTTTTGGAGAACATCTGTTAGGTTTAGGGGGACTTTTGGGGTGGATCTATGGCTTTTGGGGTTTTCTTTCGTTTTTTGTGTTGAGTCCGTTCTTGTTTGTGGTGTTTTTGACGTGTTTTGGGGTCTCCGTTTGGTTTCGTTGGGTTTTCCGTGGTCATCATGGTGGAAAAGTGTAGATTGTGGGTTTTGGAGAACATCAGGTAGGTTTAGGGGGACTTTTGGGGTGGATTCATGGTATATGGGGTTATCTTCTGTTTTTTGGGGTGATGCAGTTCTTGTTTGGGGTGTTTTTGACGTGTTTTGGGGTCTCCGTTGGGTTTCCTTGGTTTTTCCATTGTCATCATGGTGGAAAAGTGTAGATTGTGGGTTTTGGAGGACATCAGGTAGGTTTAGGGGGACTTTTGGGGTGGATTCATGGTATATGGGGTTTTCTTTCGTTTTTTGTGTTGATCCCATTCTTGTTTGGGGTGTTTTTGACGTGTTTTGGGGTCTCCGTTTGGTTTTAGTTGGGTTCTTGTTGGTCATCATGGTGGAAAAGTGTAAATTGTGGGGTTTTGGAGAACATCAGGTAGGTTTAGGGGGACTTTTGGGGTGGATCTATGTCTTTTGGTGTTTTCTTTCGTTTTTTGTGTTGCTCCCGTTCTATTTGGGGTGTTTTTGACGTGTTTTGGGGTCTCCGTTGGGTTTCGTTGGGTTTTCCGTGGTCATCATGGTGGAAAAGTGTAGATCGTGGGTTTTGGAGAACATCAGGTAGGTTTAGGGTACTTTTGGGGTGGATTCATGGTATTTGGGCTTTTCTTCTCTTTTTTTGGGTGATGCAGTTCCTTTTTTAGCGTGTTTTTGACATGTTTTGGGGTCTCCGTTTGGTTTTAGTTGGGTTCTTGTTGGTTATCATGGTGGAAAAGTGTAGATTGTGGGTTTTGGAGAACATCAGGTAGGTTTAGGGGGACTTTTGGGGTGGATCTATGGCTTTTGGGGTTTTCTTTCGTTTTTTGTGTTGAGTCCGTTCTTGTTTGTGGTGTTTTTGACGTTTTTTGGGGTCTCCGTTGGGTTTCGTTGGGTTTTCCGTGGTCATCATGGTGGAAAAGTGTAGATTGTGGGTTTTGGAGAACATCAGGTAGGTTTAGGGGGACTTTTGGGGTGGATTCATGGTATATGGGGTTTTCTTCTGTTTTTTGGGGTGATGCAGTCCTTTTTTGGGGTGTTTTTTTACATGTTTTGGGGTCTCCGTTTGGTTTTAGTTGGGTTCTTGTTGGTCATCATGGTGGAAAAGTGTAAATTGTGGGTTTTTGTAGAACATCAGGTAGGTTTAGGGGGACCTTTGGGGTGGATCTATGTCTTTTGGTGTTTTCTTTCGTTTTTTGTGTTGATCCCGTTCTTGTTTGGGGTGTTTTTGACGTGTTTTGGGGTCTCCGTTGGGTTTCATTGGGTTTTCCGTGGTCATCATGGTGGATAAGTGTAGATTGTGGGTTTTGGAGAACTTCAGGTAGGTTTAGGGGACTTTTGGGGTGGATTCATGGTATTTGGGGTTTTCTTCTCTTTTTGGGGTGATGCAGTTCTTTTTTGGGGTGTTTTTGACATGTTTTGGTGTCTCCGTTTGGTTTTAGTTGGGTCCTTGTTGGTCATCATGGTGGAAAAATGTAAATTGTGGGGTTTTGGAGAACATCTGGTAGGTTTAGGGGGAGTTTTGGGGTGGATCTATGTCTTTTGGTGTTTTCTTTCGTTTTTTGTGTTGATCCAGTTCTATTTGGGGTGTTTTTGACGTGTTTTGTGGTCTCCGTTGGGTTTCGTTGGGTTTTCCGTGGTCATCATGGTGGAAAAGTGTAGATTGTGGGTTTTGGAGAACTTCAGGTAGGTTTAGGGGACTTTTGGGGTGGATTCATGGTATTTGGGCTTTTCTTCTGTTTTTTTGGGCGATGTAGTTCCTTTTTTATCGTGTTTTTGACAGGTTTTTGGGTCTCCGTTTGGTTTTAGTTGGGTTCTTGTTGGTCATCATGCTGGAAAAGTGTAAATTCAGGGGTTTTGGAGAACATCAGGTACGTTTAGGGGGACTTTTGGGGTGCATCTATGGCTTTTGGGGTTTTCTTTCGTTTTTTGTGTTGATCCCGTTCTATTTGGGGTGTTTTTGACGTGTTTTGGGGTCTCCGTTGGGTTTTGTTGGGTTTTCCGTTGTCATCATGGTGGAAAAGTGTAGATTGTGGGTTTTGGAGAACTTCAGGTAGGTTTAGGGGACTTTTGTGGTGGATTCATGGTATTTGGGCTTTTCTTCTGTTTTTTTGGGTGATGCAGTTCCTTTTTTTGGGTGTTTTTGACATGTTTTTGGGTCTCCCTTTGGTTTTAGTTGGGTTCTTGTTGGTCATCATGGTGGAAAAATGTAAATTGTGGGTTTTTGGAGAACATCAGGTAGGTTTAGGGGGACTTTTGGGGTGGATCTCTGTCTTTTGGGGTTTTCTTTCGTTTTTTGTGTTGATCCCGTTCTTGTTTGGGGTGTTTTTGACGTGTTTTGGGGTCTCCGTTGGGTTTCGTTGGGTTTTCCGTGGTCATCATGGTGGAAAAGTGTAGATTGTGGGTTTTGGAGAACATCAGGTAGGTTTAGGGGGACTTTTGGGGTGGATTCATGGTATATGGGGTTTTCTTCTGTTTTTTGGGGTGATGCAGTTCTTTTTTGGGGTGTTTTTGACGTGTTTTGGTGTCTCCGTTTGGTTTTAGTTGGGTTCTTGTTGGTCATCATGGTGGAAAAGTGTAAATTGTGGGTTTTTGTAGAACATCAGGTAGGTTTAGGGGGACCTTTGGGGTGGATCTATGTCTTTTGGTGTTTTCTTTCGTTTTTTGTGTTGATCCCGTTCTTGTTTGGGGTGTTTTTGACATGTTTTGGGGTCTCCGTTGGGTTTCATTGGGTTTTCCGTGGTCATCATGGTGGATAAGTGTAGATTGTGGGTTTTGGAGAACTTCAGGTAGGTTTAGGGGACTTTTGGGGTGGATTCATGGTATTTGGGGTTTTCTTCTCTTTTTGGGGTGATGCAGTTCTTTTTTGGGGTGTTTTTGACATGTTTTGGTGTCTCCGTTTGGTTTTAGTTGGGTCCTTGTTGGTCATCATGGTGGAAAAATGTAAATTGTGGGGTTTTGGAGAACATCTGGTAGGTTTAGGGGGAGTTTTGGGGTGGATCTAAGTCTTTTGGTGTTTTCTTTCGTTTTTTGTGTTGATCCAGTTCTATTTGGGGTGTTTTTGACGTTTTTTGTGGTCTCCGTTGGGTTTCGTTGTGTTTTCCGTGGTCATCATGGTGGAAAAGTGTAGATTGTGGGTTTTGGAGAACTTCAGGTAGGTTTAGGGGACTTTTGGGGTGGATTCATGGTATTTGGGGTTTTCTTCTGTTTTTTTGGGCGATGTAGTTCCTTTTTTATCGTGTTTTTGACAGGTTTTTGGGTCTCCGTTTGGTTTTAGTTGGGTTCTTGTTGGTCATCATGCTGGAAAAGTGTAAATTCAGGGGTTTTGGAGAACATCAGGTACGTTTAGGGGGACTTTTGGGGTGCATCTATGGCTTTTGGGGTTTTCTTTCGTTTTTTGTTTTGATCCCGTTCTATTTGGGGTGTTTTTGACGTGTTTTGGGGTCTCCGTTGGGTTTTGTTGGGTTTTCCGTTGTCATCATGGTGGAAAAGTGTAGATTGTGGGTTTTGGAGAACTTCAGGTAGGTTTAGGGGACTTTTGGGGTGGATTCATGGTATTTGGGCTTTTCTTCTGTTTTTTTGGGTGATGCAGTTCCTTTTTTGGGGTGTTTTTGACATGTTTTGGGGTCTCCGTTTGGTTTTAGTTGGGTTCTTGTTGGTCATCATGGTGGAAAAATGTAAATTGTGGGTTTTTGGAGAACATCTGTTAGGTTTAGGGGGACTTTTGGGGTGGATCTATGTCTTTTGGGGTTTTCTTTCGATTTTTGTGTTGATCCCATTCTTGTTTGGGGTGTTTTTGACGTGTTTTGTGGTCTCCGTTGGGTTTCGTTGGGTTTTCCGTGGTCATCATGGTGGAAAAGTGTAGATTGTGGGTTTTGGAGAACTTCAGGTAGGTTTAGGGGACTTTTGGGGTGGATTCATTGTATTTGGCGTTTTCTTCTCTTTTTGGGGTGATGCAGTTCTTTTTTAGCGTGTTTTTGACATGTTTTGGTGTCTCCGTTTGGTTTTAGTTGGGTTCTTGTTGGTCATCATGGTGGAAAAGTGTAGATTGTGGGTTTTGGAGAACATCAGGCAGGTTTAGGGGGACTTTTGTGGTGGATTCATGGTATATGGGGTTTTCTTTCGTTATGTGTTGATCCCATTATTGTTTGGGGTGTTTTTGACATGTTTTGGTGTCTCCGTTTGGTTTTAGTTGGGTTCTTGTTTGTCATCATGGTGGAAAAGTGTAGATTCAGGGGTTTTGGAGAACATCAGGTAGGTTTAGGGGGACTTTTGGGCTGGATCTATGGCTTTTGGTGTTTTCTTTCGTTTTTTGTGTTGATCCCGTTCTTGTTTGGTGTGTTTTTGACGTGTTTTGGGGTCTCCGTTGGGTTTCGTTTGGTTTTCCGTGGTCATCATGGTGGAAAAGTGTAGATTGTGGGTTTTGGAGAACTTCAGGTAGGTTTAGGGGACTTTTGGGGTGGATTCATGGTATTTGCGGTTTTCTTCTCTTTTTGGGGTGATGCAGTTCTTTTTTGGGGTGTTTTTGACATGTTTTGGGGTCTCCGTTTGGTTTTAGTTGGGTCCTTGTTGGTCATCATGGTGGAAAAGTGTAAATTTTGGAGTTTTGGAGAAAATCAGGTAGGTTTAGGGGGACTTTTGGGGTGGATCTATGGCTTTTGGTGTATTCTTTCGTTATTTTGTGTTGATCCCGTTCTTGTTTGGGGTGTTTTTGACGTGTTTTGGGGTCTCCGTTGGTTTTCGTTGGGTTTTCCGTGGTCATCATGGTGGAAAATTGTAGATTGTGGGTTTTGGAGAACTTCAGGTAGGTTTAGGGGACTTTTGGGGTGGATTCATGGTATTTGGGCTTTTCTTCTGTTTTTTTGGGTGATGCAGTTCCTTTTTTGGGGTGTTTTTGACATATTTTGTAGTCTCCGTTTGGTTTTAGTTGGGTTCTTGTTGGTCATCATGGTGGAAAAGTGTAAATTGTGGGTTTTTGTAGAACATCAGGTAGGTTTAGGGGGACCTTTGGGGTGGATCTATGGCTTTTGGGGTTTTCTTTCATTTTTTTGTGTTGATCCCGTTCTTGTTTGGGGTGTTTTTGACGTGTTTTGGGGTCTCCGTTCGGTTTCGTTGGGTTTTCCGTGGTCATCATGGTGGAAAAGTGTAGATTGTGGGTTTTGGAGAACTTCAGGTAGGTTTAGGGGACTTTTGGGGTGGATTCATGGTATTTGGGCTTTTCTTCTGTTTTTTTGAGGGATGCAGTTCCTTTTTTAGCGTGTTTTTGACATGTTTTGTAGTCTCCGTTTGGTTTTAGTTGGGTTCTTGTTGGTCATCATGGTGGAAAAGTGTATATTGTGGGTTTTTGGAGAACATCAGGTAGGTTTAGGGGGACTTTTGGGGTGGATCTATGTCTTTTGGGGTTTTCTTTCGTTTTTTGTGTTGATCCCGTTCTTGTTTGGGGTGTTTTTGACGTGTTTTGGGGTCTCCGTTGGGTTTCGTTGGGTTTTCCGTTGCCATCGTAGTGGAAAATTATAGATTGTGGGTTTTGGAGAACTTCAGGTAGGTTTAGGGGACTTTTGGGGTGGATTCATGGTATTTGGGGTTTTCTTCTCTTTTTTGGGTGATGCAGTTCTTTTTTGGGGTGTTTTTGACATGTTTTGGTGTCTCCGTTTGGTTTTAGTTGGGTCCTTGTTGGTCATCATGGTGGAAAATTGTAAATTTTGGAGTTTTGGAGAACATCTGGTAGGTTTAGGGGGACTTTTGGGGTGGATCTATGGCTTTTGGTGTTTTCTTTCGTTATTTTGTGTTGATCCCGTTCTTGTTTGGGGTGTTTTTGACGTGTTTTGGGGTCTCCGTTGGTTTTCGTTGGGTTTTCCGTGGTCATCATGGTGGAAAATTGTAGATTGTGGGTTTTGGAGAACTTCAGGTAGGTTTAGGGGACTTTTGGGGTGGATTCATGGTATTTGGGGTTTTCTTCTGTTTTTTTGGGTGATGCAGTTCCTTTTTTAGCGTGTTTTTGACATGTTTTGTAGTCTCCGTTTGGTTTTAGTTGGGTTCTTGTTGGTCATCATGGTGGAAAAGTGTAAATTTTGGAGTTTTGGAGAACATCTGTTAGGTTTAGGGGGACTTTTGGGGTGGATCTATGGCTTTTGGTGTTTTCTTTCATTATTTTGTGTTGATCCCGTTCTTGTTTGTGGTGTTTTTGACGTGTTTTGGGGTCTCCGTTGGGTTTCGTTGGGTTTTCCGTGGTCATCATGGTGGAAAATTGTAGATTGTGGGTTTTGGAGAACTTCAGGTAGGTTTAGGGGACTTTTGGGGTGGATTCATGGTATTTGGGCTTTTCTCCTGTTTTTTGGGTGATGCAGTTACTTTTTTAGCGTGTTTTTGACATGTTTTGGGGTCTCCGTTTGGTTTTAGTTGGGTTCTTGTTGGTCATCATGCTGGAAAAGTGTAAATTGTGGGGTTTTGGAGAACATCTGGTAGGTTTAGGGGGACTTTTGGGGTGGATCTATGGCTTTTGGGGTTTTCTTTCGTTTTTTGTGTTGATCCCGTTCTAGTTTGGGGTGTTTTTGACGTGTTTTGGGGTCTCCGTTGGGTTTCGTTGGGTTTTCCGTGGTCATCATGG
The DNA here is from genome assembly GCF_965140915.1 of Aythya marila. Lineage (NCBI taxonomy): Eukaryota > Metazoa > Chordata > Aves > Anseriformes > Anatidae > Aythya > Aythya marila. Next base: position 106,602 of record NW_028136948.1, on the reverse strand, counting down.
TGGAAAAGTGTAGATTGTGGGTTTTGGAGAACTTCAGGTAGGTTTAGGGGACTTTTTGGGGTGGATTCATGGTATTTGGGCTTTTCTTCTGTTTTCTGGGTGATGCAGTTCCTTTTTTGGGGTGTTTTTGACATGTTTTGGGGTCTCCGTTTGGTTTTAGTTGGGTTCTTGTTGGTCATCATGCTGGAAAAGTGTAAATTGTGGGGTTTTGGAGAACATCTGGTAGGTTTAGGGGGACTTTTGGGGTGGATCTATGGCTTTTGGGGTTTTCTTTCGTTTTTTGTTTTGATCCCGTTCTAGTTTGGGGTGTTTTTGAGGTGTTTTGGGGTCTCCGTTGGGTTTCGTTGGGTTTTCCGTGGTCATCATGGTGGAAAAGTGTAGATTGTGGGTTTTGGAGAACTTCAGGTAGGTTTAGGGGACTTTTGGGGTGGATTCATGGTATTTGGGCTTTTCTTCTGTTTTTTTGGGTGATGCAGTTCCTTTTTTAGCGTGTTTTTGACATGTTTTGTAGTCTCCGTTTGGTTTTAGTTGGGTTCTTGTTTGTCATCATGGTGGAAAAGTGTAGATTCAGGGGTTTTGGAGAACATCAGGTAGGTTTAGGGGGACTTTTGGGCTGGATCTATGGCTTTTGGTGTTTTCTTTCGTTTTTTGTGTTGATCCCGTTCTTGTTTGGTGTGTTTTTGACGTGTTTTGGGGTCTCCGTTGGGTTTCGTTTGGTTTTCCGTGGTCATCATGGTGGAAAAGTGTAGATTGTGGGTTTTGGAGAACTTCAGGTAGGTTTAGGGGACTTTTGGGGTGGATTCATGGTATTTGCGGTTTTCTTCTCTTTTTGGGGTGATGCAGTTCTTTTTTGGGGTGTTTTTGACATGTTTTGGGGTCTCCGTTTGGTTTTAGTTGGGTCCTTGTTGGTCATCATGGTGGAAAAGTGTAAATTTTGGAGTTTTGGAGAAAATCAGGTAGGTTTAGGGGGACTTTTGGGGTGGATCTATGGCTTTTGGTGTATTCTTTCGTTATTTTGTGTTGATCCCGTTCTTGTTTGGGGTGTTTTTGACGTGTTTTGGGGTCTCCGTTGGTTTTCGTTGGGTTTTCCGTGGTCATCATGGTGGAAAATTGTAGATTGTGGGTTTTGGAGAACTTCAGGTAGGTTTAGGGGACTTTTGGGGTGGATTCATGGTATTTGGGCTTTTCTTCTGTTTTTTTGGGTGATGCAGTTCCTTTTTTGGGGTGTTTTTGACATATTTTGTAGTCTCCGTTTGGTTTTAGTTGGGTTCTTGTTGGTCATCATGGTGGAAAAGTGTAAATTGTGGGTTTTTGTAGAACATCAGGTAGGTTTAGGGGGACCTTTGGGGTGGATCTATGGCTTTTGGGGTTTTCTTTCATTTTTTTGTGTTGATCCCGTTCTTGTTTGGGGTGTTTTTGACGTGTTTTGGGGTCTCCGTTGGGTTTCGTTGGGTTTTCCGTGGTCATCATGGTGGAAAAGTGTAGATTGTGGGTTTTGGAGAACTTCAGGTAGGTTTAGGGGACTTTTGGGGTGGATTCATGGTATTTGGGCTTTTCTTCTGTTTTTTTGAGGGATGCAGTTCCTTTTTTAGCGTGTTTTTGACATGTTTTGTAGTCTCCGTTTGGTTTTAGTTGGGTTCTTGTTGGTCATCATGGTGGAAAAGTGTATATTGTGGGTTTTTGGAGAACATCAGGTAGGTTTAGGGGGACTTTTGGGGTGGATCTATGTCTTTTGGGGTTTTCTTTCGTTTTTTGTGTTGATCCCGTTCTTGTTTGGGGTGTTTTTGACGTGTTTTGGGGTCTCCGTTGGGTTTCGTTGGGTTTTCCGTTGCCATCGTAGTGGAAAATTATAGATTGTGGGTTTTGGAGAACTTCAGGTAGGTTTAGGGGACTTTTGGGGTGGATTCATGGTATTTGGGGTTTTCTTCTCTTTTTGGGGTGATGCAGTTCTTTTTTGGGGTGTTTTTGACATGTTTTGGTGTCTCCGTTTGGTTTTAGTTGGGTCCTTGTTGGTCATCATGGTGGAAAATTGTAAATTTTGGAGTTTTGGAGAACATCTGGTAGGTTTAGGGGGACTTTTGGGGTGGATCTATGGCTTTTGTTGTTTTCTTTCGTTATTTTGTGTTGATCCCGTTCTTGTTTGTGGTGTTTTTGACGTGTTTTGGGGTCTCCGTTGGGTTTCGTTGGGTTTTCCGTGGTCATCATGGTGGAAAATTGTAGATTGTGGGTTTTGGAGAACTTCAGGTAGGTTTAGGGGACTTTTGGGGTGGATTCATGGTATTTGGGCTTTTCTTCTGTTTTTTGGGTGATGCAGTTACTTTTTTAGCGTGTTTTTGACATGTTTTGGGGTCTCCGTTTGGTTTTAGTTGGGTTCTTGTTGGTCATCATGCTGGAAAAGTGTAAATTGTGGGGTTTTGGAGAACATCTGGTAGGTTTAGGGGGACTTTTGGGGTGGATCTATGGCTTTTGGGGTTTTCTTTCGTTTTTTGTTTTGATCCCGTTCTAGTTTGGGGTGTTTTTGACGTGTTTTGGGGTCTCCGTTGGGTTTCGTTGGGTTTTCCGTGGTCATCATGGTGGAAAAGTGTAGATTGTGGGTTTTGGAGAACTTCAGGTAGGTTTAGGGGACTTTTTGGGGTGGATTCATGGTATTTGGGCTTTTCTTCTGTTTTATTGGGTGATGCAGTTCGTTTTTTAGCGTGTTTTTGACATGTTTTGTAGTCTCTGTTTGGTTTTAGTTGGGTTCTTGTTGGTCATCATGGTGGAAAAGTGTAAATTGTGGGTTTTTGGAGAACATCAGGTAGGTTTAGGGGGACTTTTGGGGTGGATCTATGTCTTTTGGGGTTTTCTTTCGGTATTTGTGGTGATGCAGTTCTTTTTTGGGTTGTTTTTGACATGTTTTTGGGTCTCCCTTTGGTTTTAGTTGGGTTCTTGTTGTACATCATGGTGGAAAAGTGTAAATTGTGGGGTTTTGGAGAACATCTGGTAGGTTTAGGGGGACTTTTGGGGTGGATCTATGTCTTTTGTTGTTTTCTTTCGTTTTTTTGTGTTGATCCCGTTCTTGTTTGGGGTGTTTTTGACGTGTTTTGGGGTCTCCGTTGGGTTTCGTTGGGTTTTCCTGGTCATCGTGGTGGAAAAGTGTAGATTGTGGGTTTTGGAGAACTTCAGGTAGGTTTAGGGGACTTTTGGGGTGGATTCATGGTATTTGGGCTTTTCTTCTGTTTTTTTGGGTGATGCAGTTCCTTTTTTGGGGTGTTTTTGACATGTTTTGTAGTCTCCGTTTGGTTTTAGTTGGGTTCTTGTTGGTCATCATGGTGGAAAAGTGTAAATTTTGGAGTTTTGGAGAACATCTGGTAGGTTTAGGGGGACTTTTGGGGTGGATCTATGGCTTTTGGTGTTTTCTTTCGTTATTTTGTGTTGATCCCGTTCTTGTTTGTGGTGTTTTTGACGTGTTTTGGGGTCTCCGTTGGGTTTCGTTGGGTTTTCCGTGGTCATCATGGTGGAAAATTGTAGATTGTGGGTTTTGGAGAACTTCAGGTAGGTTTAGGGGACTTTTGGGGTGGATTCATGGTATTTGGGCTTTTCTTCTGTTTTTTGGGTGATGCAGTTACTTTTTTAGCGTGTTTTTGACATGTTTTGGGGTCTCCGTTTGGTTTTAGTTGGGTTCTTGTTGGTCATCATGCTGGAAAAGTGTAAATTGTGGGGTTTTGGAGAACATCTGGTAGGTTTAGGGGGACTTTTGGGGTGGATCTATGGCTTTTGGGGTTTTCTTTCGTTTTTTGTTTTGATCCCGTTCTAGTTTGGGATGTTTTTGACGTGTTTTGGGGTCTCCGTTGGGTTTCGTTGGGTTTTCCGTGGTCATCATGGTGGAAAAGTGTAGATTGTGGGTTTTGGAGAACTTCAGGTAGGTTTAGGGGACTTTTGGGGTGGATTCATGGTATTTGGGCTTTTCTTCTGTTTTATTGGGTGATGCAGTTCCTTTTTTAGCGTGTTTTTGACATGTTTTGTAGTCTCCGTTTGGTTTTAGTTGGGTTCTTGTTGGTCATCATGGTGGAAAAGTGTAAATTGTGGGTTTTTGGAGAACATCAGGTAGGTTTAGGGGGACTTTTGGGGTGGATCTATGTCTTTTGGGGTTTTCTTTCGGTATTTGTGGTGATGCAGTTCTTTTTTGGGTTGTTTTTGACATGTTTTTGGGTCTCCCTTTGTTTTTAGTTGGGTTCTTGTTGTACATCATGGTGGAAAAGTGTAAATTGTGGGGTTTTGGAGAACATCTGGTAGGTTTAGGGGGACTTTTGGGGTGGATCTATGTCTTTTGGTGTTTTCTTTCGTTTTTTTGTGTTGATCCCGTTCTTGTTTGGGGTGTTTTTGACGTGTTTTGGGGTCTCCGTTGGGTTTCGTTGGGTTTTCCTGGTCATCGTGGTGGAAAAGTGTAGATTGTGGGTTTTGGAGAACTTCAGGTAGGTTTAGGGGACTTTTGGGTGGATTCATGGTATTTGGCGTTTTCTTCTCTTTTTGGGGTGATGCAGTTCTTTTTTGGGGTGTTTTTGACATATTTTGGTGTCTCCGTTTGGTTTTAGTTGGGTCCTTGTTGGTCATCATGGTGGAAAAGTGTAGATTGTGGAGTTTTGGAGAACATCAGGTAGGTTTAGGGGGACTTTTGGGGTGGATCTATGTCTTTTGGGGTTTTCTTTCGTTTTTTGTGTTGATCCCGTTCTTGTTTGGGGTGTTTTTGACGTGTTTTGGGGTCTCCGTTTGGTTTTAGTTGGGTTTTCCGTTGTCATCATGGTGGAAAAGTGTAGATTGTGGGTTTTGGAGAACTTCAGGTAGGTTTAGGGGACTTTTGGGGTGGATTCATGGTATTTGGGCTTTTCTTCTCTTTTTGGGGTGATGCAGTTCTTTTTTGGGGTGTTTTTGACATGTTTTGTGGTCTCCGTTTGGTTTTAGTTGGGTTCTTGTTGGTCATCATGGTGGAAAAGTGTAAATTGTGGGGTTTTGGAGAACATCTGGTTGGTTTAGGGGGACTTTTGGGGTGGATCTATGGCTTTTGGTGTTTTCTTTCGTTTTTTTTTGTTGATCCCGTTCTTGTTTGGGGTGTTTTTGACGTGTTTTGGGGTCTCCGTTGGGTTTCGTTGGGTTTTCCTGGCCATCGTGGTGGAAAAGTGTAGATTGTGGGTTTTGGAGAACTTCAGGTAGGTTTAGGGGACTTTTGGGTGGATTCATGGTATTTGGGGTTTTCTTCTCTTTTTGGGGTGATGCAGTTCTTTTTTGGGGTGTTTTTGACATATTTTGGTGTCTCCGTTTGGTTTTAGTTGGGTCCTTGTTGGTCATCATGGTGGAAAAGTGTAGATTGTGGAGTTTTGGAGAACATCAGGTAGGTTTAGGGGGACCTTTGGGGTGGATCAATGTCTTTTGGGGTTTACTTTCATTTTTTGGGGTGATGCAGTTCTTTTTTGGGTTGTTTTTGACATGTTTTTGGGTCTCCCTTTGGTTTTAGTTGGGTTCTTGTTGGTCATCATGGTGGAAAAGTGTAAATTCTGGGGTTTTGGAGAAAATCAGGTAGGTTTAGGGGGACTTTTGGGGTGGATCTATGGCTTTTGGGGTTTTCTTTCGTTTTTTTGTGTTGATCCCGTTCTTGTTTGGGGTGTTTTTCACGTGTTTTGGGGTCTCCGTTGGGTTTCGTTGGGTTTTCCGTGGTCATCATGGTGGAAAAGTGTAGATTGTGGGTTTTGGAGAACTTCAGGTAGGTTTAGGGGACTTTTGGGGTGGATTCATGGTATTTGGGGTTTTCTTCTCTTTTTGGGGTGATGCAGTTCTTTTTTGGGGTGTTTTTGACATATTTTGTAGTCTCCGTTTGGTTTTAGTTGGGTCCTTGTTGGTCATCATGGTGGAAAAGTGTAAATTGTGGGTTTTGGAGAAAATCAGGTAGGTTTAGGGGGACTTTTGGGGTGGATCTATGGCTTTTTGGGTTTTCTTTCGTTTTTTGTGTTGATCCCGTTCTTGTTTGGGGTGTTTTTGACGTGTTTTGGGGTCTCCGTTGGGTTTTGTTGGGTTTTCCGTTGTCATCATGGTGGAAAAGTGTAGATTGTGGGTTTTGGAGAACTTCAGGTAGGTTTAGGGGACTTTTGGGGTGGATTCATGGTATTTGGGCTTTTCTTCTGTTTTTTTGGGGTGATGCAGTTCTTTTTTGGGGTGTTTTTGACATGTTTTGGGGTCTCCGTTTGGTTTTAGTTGGGTTCTTGTTGGTCATCATGGTGGAAAAGTGTAAATTGTGGGGTTTTGGAGAACATCAGGTAGGTTTAGGGGACTTTTGGGGTGGATCTATGGCTTTTGGGGTTTTCTTTCGTTTTTTGGTGTGATGCAGTTCTTTTTTGGGTTGTTTTTGACATGTTTTTGGGTCTCCCTTTGGTTTTAGTTGGGTTCTTGTTGGTCATCATGGTGGAAAAGTGTAAATTCTGGGGTTTTGGAGAAAATCAGGTAGGTTTAGGGGGACTTTTGGGGTGGATCTATGTCTTTTGGGGTTTTCTTTCGTTTTTTTGTGTTGATCCCGTTCTTGTTTGGGGTGTTTTTGACGTGTTTTGGGGTCTCCGTTGGGTTTCGTTGGGTTTTCCGTGGTCATCATGGTGGAAAAGTGTAGATTGTGGGTTTTGGAGAACTTCAGGTAGGTTTAGGGGACTTTTTGGGGTGGATTCATGGTATTTGGGCTTTTCTTCTGTTTTATTGGGTGATGCAGTTCGTTTTTTAGCGTGTTTTTGACATGTTTTGTAGTCTCTGTTTGGTTTTAGTTGGGTTCTTGTTGGTCATCATGGTGGAAAAGTGTAAATTGTGGGTTTTTGGAGAACATCAGGTAGGTTTAGGGGGACTTTTGGGGTGGATCTATGTCTTTTGGGGTTTTCTTTCGGTATTTGTGGTGATGCAGTTCTTTTTTGGGTTGTTTTTGACATGTTTTTGGGTCTCCCTTTGGTTTTAGTTGGGTTCTTGTTGTACATCATGGTGGAAAAGTGTAAATTGTGGGGTTTTGGAGAACATCTGGTAGGTTTAGGGGGACTTTTGGGGTGGATCTATGTCTTTTGGTGTTTTCTTTCGTTTTTTGTGTTGATCCCGTTCTTGTTTGGGGTGTTTTTGACGTGTTTTGGGGTCTCCGTTGGGTTTCGTTGGGTTTTCCTGGTCATCGTGGTGGAAAAGTGTAGATTGTGGGTTTTGGAGAACTTCAGGTAGGTTTAGGGGACTTTTGGGGTGGATTCATGGTATTTGGGCTTTTCTTCTGTTTTTTTGGGTGATGCAGTTCCTTTTTTGGGGTGTTTTTGACATGTTTTGTAGTCTCCGTTTGGTTTTAGTTGGGTTCTTGTTGGTCATCATGGTGGAAAAGTGTAAATTTTGGAGTTTTGGAGAACATCTGGTAGGTTTAGGGGGACTTTTGGGGTGGATCTATGGCTTTTGGGGTTTTCTTTCGTTTTTTTGTGTTGATCCCGTTCTTGTTTGGGGTGTTTTTGACGTGTTTTGGGGTCTCCGTTGGGTTTCGTTGGGTTTTCCGTGGTCATCATGGTGGAAAATTGTAGATTGTGGGTTTTGGAGAACTTCAGGTAGGTTTAGGGGACTTTTGGGGTGGATTCATGGTATTTGGGCTTTTCTTCTGTTTTTTGGGTGATGCAGTTACTTTTTTAGCGTGTTTTTGACATGTTTTGGGGTCTCCGTTTGGTTTTAGTTGGGTTCTTGTTGGTCATCATGGTGGAAAAGTGTAAATTGTGGGGTTTTGGAGAACATCAGGTAGGTTTAGGGGGACTTTTGGGGTGGATCTATGGCTTTTGGGGTTTTCTTTCGTTTTTTGTTTTGATCCCGTTCTAGTTTGGGATGTTTTTGACGTGTTTTGGGGTCTCCGTTGGGTTTCGTTGGGTTTTCCGTGGTCATCATGGTGGAAAAGTGTAGATTGTGGGTTTTGGAGAACTTCAGGTAGGTTTAGGGGACTTTTTGGGGTGGATTCATGGTATTTGGGCTTTTCTTCTGTTTTATTGGGTGATGCAGTTCCTTTTTTAGCGTGTTTTTGACATGTTTTGTAGTCTCCGTTTGGTTTTAGTTGGGTTCTTGTTGGTCATCATGGTGGAAAAGTGTAAATTGTGGGTTTTTGGAGAACATCAGGTAGGTTTAGGGGGACTTTTGGGGTGGATCTATGTCTTTTGGGGTTTTCTTTCGGTATTTGTGGTGATGCAGTTCTTTTTTGGGTTGTTTTTGACATGTTTTTGGGTCTCCCTTTGGTTTTAGTTGGGTTCTTGTTGTACATCATGGTGGAAAAGTGTAAATTGTGGGGTTTTGGAGAACATCTGGTAGGTTTAGGGGGACTTTTGGGGTGGATCTATGTCTTTTGGTGTTTTCTTTCGTTTTTTTTGTGTTGATCCCGTTCTTGTTTGGGGTGTTTTTGACGTGTTTTGGGGTCTCCGTTGGGTTTCGTTGGGTTTTCCTGGTCATCGTGGTGGAAAAGTGTAGATTGTGGGTTTTGGAGAACTTCAGGTAGGTTTAGGGGACTTTTGGGTGGATTCATGGTATTTGGCGTTTTCTTCTCTTTTTGGGGTGATGCAGTTCTTTTTTGGGGTGTTTTTGACATATTTTGGTGTCTCCGTTTGGTTTTAGTTGGGTCCTTGTTGGTCATCATGGTGGAAAAGTGTAGATTGTGGAGTTTTGGAGAACATCAGGTAGGTTTAGGGGGACTTTTGGGGTGGATCTATGTCTTTTGGGGTTTTCTTTCGTTTTTTGTGTTGATCCCGTTCTTGTTTGGGGTGTTTTTGACGTGTTTTGGGGTCTCCGTTTGGTTTTAGTTGGGTTTTCCGTTGTCATCATGGTGGAAAAGTGTAGATTGTGGGTTTTGGAGAACTTCAGGTAGGTTTAGGGGACTTTTGGGGTGGATTCATGGTATTTGCGGTTTTCTTCTCTTTTTGGGGTGATGCAGTTCTTTTTTGGGGTGTTTTTGACATGTTTTGTGGTCTCCGTTTGGTTTTAGTTGGGTTCTTGTTGGTCATCATGGTGGAAAAGTGTAAATTGTGGGGTTTTGGAGAACATCTGGTAGGTTTAGGGGGACTTTTGGGGTGGATCTATGGCTTTTGGTGTTTTCTTTCGTTTTTTTTTGTTGATCCCGTTCTTGTTTGGGGTGTTTTTGACGTGTTTTGGGGTCTCCGTTGGGTTTCGTTGGGTTTTCCTGGCCATCGTGGTGGAAAAGTGTAGATTGTGGGTTTTGGAGAACTTCAGGTAGGTTTAGGGGACTTTTGGGTGGATTCATGGTATTTGGGGTTTTCTTCTCTTTTTGGGGTGATGCAGTTCTTTTTTGGGGTGTTTTTGACATATTTTGGTGTCTCCGTTTGGTTTTAGTTGGGTCCTTGTTGGTCATCATGGTGGAAAAGTGTAGATTGTGGAGTTTTGGAGAACATCAGGTAGGTTTAGGGGGACCTTTGGGGTGGATCTATGTCTTTTGGGGTTTACTTTCATTTTTTGGGGTGATGCAGTTCTTTTTTGGGTTGTTTTTGACATGTTTTTGGGTCTCCCTTTGGTTTTAGTTGGGTTCTTGTTGGTCATCATGGTGGAAAAGTGTAAATTCTGGGGTTTTGGAGAAAATCAGGTAGGTTTAGGGGGACTTTTGGGGTGGATCTATGGCTTTTGGGGTTTTCTTTCGTTTTTTTGTGTTGATCCCGTTCTTGTTTGGGGTGTTTTTGACGTGTTTTGGGGTCTCCGTTGGGTTTCGTTGGGTTTTCCGTGGTCATCATGGTGGAAAAGTGTAGATTGTGGGTTTTGGAGAACTTCAGGTAGGTTTAGGGGACTTTTGGGTGGATTCATGGTATTTGGGGTTTTCTTCTCTTTTTGGGGTGATGCAGTTCTTTTTTGGGGTGTTTTTGACATATTTTGTAGTCTCCGTTTGGTTTTAGTTGGGTCCTTGTTGGTCATCATGGTGGAAAAGTGTAAATTGTGGGTTTTGGAGAAAATCAGGTAGGTTTAGGGGGACTTTTGGGGTGGATCTATGGCTTTTGGGGTTTTCTTTCGTTTTTTGTGTTGATCCCGTTCTTGTTTGGGGTGTTTTTGACGTGTTTTGGGGTCTCCGTTGGGTTTTGTTGGGTTTTCCATTGTCATCATGGTGGAAAAGTGTAGATTGTGGGTTTTGGAGAACTTCAGGTAGGTTTAGGGGACTTTTGGGGTGGATTCATGGTATTTGGGCTTTTCTTCTGTTTTTTTGGGGTGATGCAGTTCTTTTTTGGGGTGTTTTTGACATGTTTTGGGGTCTCCGTTTGGTTTTAGTTGGGTTCTTGTTGGTCATCATGGTGGAAAAGTGTAAATTGTGGGGTTTTGGAGAACATCAGGTAGGTTTAGGGGACTTTTGGGGTGGATCTATGGCTTTTGGGGTTTTCTTTCGTTTTTTGGTGTGATGCAGTTCTTTTTTGGGTTGTTTTTGACATGTTTTTGGGTCTCCCTTTGGTTTTAGTTGGGTTCTTGTTGGTCATCATGGTGGAAAAGTGTAAATTCTGGGGTTTTGGAGAAAATCAGGTAGGTTTAGGGGGACTTTTGGGGTGGATCTATTTCTTTAGGGGTTTTCTTTCGTTTTTTTGTGTTGATCCCGTTCTTGTTTGGGGTGTTTTTGACGTGTTTTGGGGTCTCCGTTGGGTTTCGTTGGGTTTTCCGTGGTCATCATGGTGGAAAAGTGTAGATTGTGGGTTTTGGAGAACTTCAGGTAGGTTTAGGGGACTTTTGGGGTGGATTCATGGTATTTGCGGTTTTCTTCTCTTTTTGGGGTGATGCAGTTCTTTTTTGGGGTGTTTTTGACATGTTTTGTGGTCTCCGTTTGGTTTTAGTTGGGTTCTTGTTGGTCATCATGGTGGAAAAGTGTAAATTGTGGGGTTTTGGAGAACATCAGGTAGGTTTAGGGGGACTTTTGGGGTGGATCTATGTCTTTTGGTGTTTTCTTTCGTTTTTTGTGTTGATCCCGTTCTTGTTTGGGGTGTTTTTGACGTGTTTTGGGGTCTCCGTTGGGTTTCGTTGGGTTTTCCGTGGTCATCATGGTGGAAAAGTGTAGATTGTGGGTTTTGGAGAACTTCAGGTAGGATTAGGGGACTTTTGGGGTGGATTCATGGTATTTGGGCTTTTCTTCTGTTTTTTTGGGGTGATGCAGTTCTTTTTTGGGGTGTTTTTGACATGTTTTGGGGTCTCCGTTTGGTTTTAGTTGGGTTCTTGTTGGTCATCATGGTGGAAAAGTGTAAATTGTGGGGTTTTGGAGAACATCAGGTAGGTTTAGGGGACTTTTGGGGTGGATCTATGGCTTTTGGGGTTTTCTTTCGTTTTTTGGTGTGATGCAGTTCTTTTTTGGGGTGTTTTTGACATGTTTTTGGGTCTCCCTTTGGTTTTAGTTGGGTTCTTGTTGGTCATCATGGTGGAAAAGTGTAAATTCTGGGGTTTTGGAGAAAATCAGGTAGGTTTAGGGGGACTTTTGGGGTGGATCTATTTCTTTAGGGGTTTTCTTTCGTTTTTTTTGTGTTGATCCCGTTCTTGTTTGGGGTGTTTTTGACGTGTTTTGGGGTCTCCGTTGGGTTTCGTTGGGTTTTCCGTGGTCATCATGGTGGAAAAGTGTAGATTGTGGGTTTTGGAGAACTTCAGGTAGGTTTATGGGACTTTTGGGGTGGATTCATGGTATTTGGGGTTTTCTTCTGTTTTTTTGGGTGATGCAGTTCCTTTTTTAGCGTGTTTTTGACATGTTTTGGCGTCTCCGTTTGGTTTTAGTTGGGTTCTTGTTGGTCATCATGGTGGAAAAGTGTAAATTGTGGGGTTTTGGAGAACATCTGGGAGGTTTAGGGGGACTTTTGGGGTGGATCTATGTCTTTTGGGGTTTTCTTTCGTTTTTTGTGTTGATCCCGTTCTTGTTTGGGGTGTTTTTGACGTGTTTTGGGGTCTCCGTTGGGTTTCGTTGGGTTTTCCGTGGTCATCATGGTGGAAAAGTGTAGATTGTGGGTTTTGGAGAACTTCAGGTAGGTTTAGGGGACTTTTGGGGTGGATTCATGGTATTTGCGGTTTTCTTCTCTTTTTGGGGTGATGCAGTTCTTTTTTGGGGTGTTTTTGACATGTTTTGTGGTCTCCGTTTGGTTTTAGTTGGGTTCTTGTTGGTCATCATGGTGGAAAAGTGTAAATTGTGGGGTTTTGGAGAACATCTGGTAGGTTTAGGGGGACTTTTGGGGTGGATCTATGTCTTTTGGTGTTTTCTTTCGTTTTTTGTGTTGATCCCGTTCTTGTTTGGGGTGTTTTTGACGTGTTTTGGGGTCTCCGTTGGGTTTCGTTGGGTTTTCCGTGGTCATCATGGTGGAAAAGTGTAGATTGTGGGTTTTGGAGAACTTCAGGTAGGATTAGGGGACTTTTGGGGTGGATTCATGGTATTTGGGCTTTTCTTCTGTTTTTTTTGGGGTGATGCAGTTCTTTTTTGGGGTGTTTTTGACATGTTTTGGGGTCTCCGTTTGGTTTTAGTTGGGTTCTTGTTGGTCATCATGGTGGAAAAGTGTAAATTGTGGGGTTTTGGAGAACATCAGGTAGGTTTAGGGGACTTTTGGGGTGGATCTATGGCTTTTGGGGTTTTCTTTCGTTTTTTGGTGTGATGCAGTTCTTTTTTGGGGTGTTTTTGACATGTTTTTGGGTCTCCCTTTGGTTTTAGTTGGGTTCTTGTTGGTCATCATGGTGGAAAAGTGTAAATTCTGGGGTTTTGGAGAAAATCAGGTAGGTTTAGGGGGACTTTTGGGGTGGATCTATTTCTTTAGGGGTTTTCTTTCGTTTTTTTGTGTTGATCCCGTTCTTGTTTGGGGTGTTTTTGACGTGTTTTGGGGTCTCCGTTGGGTTTCGTTGGGTTTTCCGTGGTCATCATGGTGGAAAAGTGTAGATTGTGGGTTTTGGAGAACTTCAGGTAGGTTTATGGGACTTTTGGGGTGGATTCATGGTATTTGGGGTTTTCTTCTGTTTTTTGGGTGATGCAGTTCCTTTTTTAGCGTGTTTTTGACATGTTTTGGCGTCTCCGTTTGGTTTTAGTTGGGTTCTTGTTGGTCATCATGGTGGAAAAGTGTAAATTGTGGGGTTTTGGAGAACATCTGGGAGGTTTAGGGGGACTTTTGGGGTGGATCTATGTCTTTTGGGGTTTTCTTTCGTTTTTTGTGTTGATCCCGTTCTTGTTTGGGGTGTTTTTGATGTGTTTTGGGGTCTCCGTTGGGTTTCGTTGGGTTTTCCGTGGTCATCATGGTGGAAAAGTGTAGATTGTGGGTTTTGGAGAACTTCAGGTAGGTTTAGGGGACTTTTGGGGTGGATTCATGGTATTTGCGGTTTTCTTCTCTTTTTGGGGTGATGCAGTTCTTTTTTGGGGTGTTTTTGACATGTTTTGTGGTCTCCGTTTGGTTTTAGTTGGGTTCTTGTTGGTCATCATGGTGGAAAAGTGTAAATTGTGGGGTTTTGGAGAACATCTGGTAGGTTTAGGGGGACTTTTGGGGTGGATCTATGTCTTTTGGGGTTTTCTTTCGTTTTTTGTGTTGATCCCGTTCTTGTTTGGGGTGTTTTTTACGTGTTTTGGGGTCTCCGTTGGGTTTCGTTGGGTTTTCCGTGGTCATCATGGTGGAAAAGTGTAGATTGTGGGTTTTGGAGAACTTCAGGTAGGATTAGGGGACTTTTGGGGTGGATTCATGGTATTTGGGCTTTTCTTCTGTTTTTTTGGGTGATGCAGTTCTTTTTTTAGCGTGTTTTTGACATGTTTTGTAGTCTCCGTTTTGTTTTAGTTGGGTTCTTGTTGGTCATCATGGTGGAAAAGTGTAAATTTTGGAGTTTTGGAGAACATCAGGTAGGTTTAGGGGGACTTTTGGGGTGGATCTATGGCTTTTGGTGTTTTCTTTCGTTATTTTGTGTTGATCCCGTTCTAGTTTGGGGTGTTTTTGACGTGTTTCGGGGTCTCCGTTGGGTTTCGTTGGGTTTTCCGTGGTCATCATGGTGGAAAATTGTAGATTGTGGGTTTTGGAGAACTTCAGGTAGGTTTATGGGACTTTTGGGGTGGATTCATGGTATTTGGGCTTTTCTTCTGTTTTTTGGGTGATGCAGTTACATTTTTAGCGTGTTTTTGACATGTTTTGGGGTCTCCGTTTGGTTTTAGTTGGGTTCTTGTTGGTCATCATGCTGGAAAAGTGTAAATTGTGGGGTTTTGGAGAACATCTGGTAGGTTTAGGGGGACTTTTGGGGTGGATCTATGGCTTTTGGGGTTTTCTTTCGTTTTTTGTTTTGATCCCGTTCTAGTTTGGGGTGTTTTTGACGTGTTTTGGGGTCTCCGTTGGGTTTCGTTGGGTTTTCCGTGGTCATCATGGTGGAAAAGTGTAGATTGTGGGTTTTGGAGAACTTCAGGTAGGTTTAGGGGACTTTTGGGGTGGATTCATGGTATTTGGGCTTTTCTTCTGTTTTTTTGGGTGATGCAGTTCCTTTTTTAGCGTGTTTTTGACATGTTTTGTAGTCTCCGTTTGGTTTTAGTTGGGTTCTTGTTGGTCATCATGGTGGAAAAGTGTAAATTTTGGAGTTTTGGAGAACATCTGGTAGGTTTAGGGGGACTTTTGGGGTGGATCTATGGCTTTTGGTGTTTTCTTTCGTTATTTTGTGTTGATCCCGTTCTAGTTTGGGGTGTTTTTGACGTGTTTTGGGGTCTCCGTTGGGTTTCGTTGGGTTTTCCGTGGTCATCATGGTGGAAAATTGTAGATTGTGGGTTTTGGAGAACTTCAGGTAGGTTTAGGGGACTTTTGGGGTGGATTCATGGTATTTGGGCTTTTCTTCTGTTTTTTGGGTGATGCAGTTCCTTTTTTAGCGTGTTTTTGACATGTTTTGTAGTCTCCGTTTGGTTTTAGTTGGGTTCTTGTTGGTCATCATGGTGGAAAAGTGTAAATTGTGGGTTTTTGGAGAACATCAGGTAGGTTTAGGGGGACTTTTGGGGTGGATCTATGTCTTTTGGGGTTTTCTTTCGGTATTTGTGGTGATGCAGTTCTTTTTTGGGTTGTTTTTGACATGTTTTTGGGTCTCCCTTTGGTTTTAGTTGGGTTCTTGTTGGTCATCATGGTGGAAAAGTGTAAATTCTGGGGTTTTGGAGAAAATCAGGTAGGTTTAGGGGGACTTTTGGGGTGGATCTATGGCTTTTGGGGTTTTCTTTCGTTTTTTGTGTTGATCCCGTTCTTGTTTGGGGTGTTTTTGACGTGTTTTGGGGTCTCCGTTGGGTTTCGTTGGGTTTTCCGTGGTCATCATGGTGGAAAAGTGTAGATTGTGGGTTTTGGAGAACTTCAGGTAGGTTTAGGGGACTTTTGGGGTGGATTCATGGTATTTGGGGTTTTCTTCTGTTTTTTGGGTGATGCAGTTCCTTTTTTAGCGTGTTTTTGACATGTTTTGTAGTCTCCGTTTGGTTTTAGTTGGGTTCTTGTTGGTCATCATGGTGGAAAAGTGTAAATTGTGGGGTTTTGGAGAACATCAGGTAGGTTTAGGGGGACTTTTGGGGTGGATCTATGGCTTTTGGGGTTTTCTTTCGTTTTTTGGTGTGATGCAGTTCTTTTTTGGGTTGTTTTTGACATGTTTTTGGGTCTCCCTTTGGTTTTAGTTGGGTTCTTGTTGGTCATCATGGTGGAAAAGTGTAAATTGTGGGGTTTTGGAGAAAATCAGGTAGGTTTAGGGGGACTTTTGGGGTGGATCTATGGCTTTTGGGGTTTTCTTTCGTTTTTTTGTGTTGATCCCGTTCTTGTTTGGGGTGTTTTTGACGTGTTTTGGGGTCTCCGTTGGGTTTCGTTGGGTTTTCCGTGGTCATCATGGTGGAAAAGTGTAGATTGTGGGTTTTGGAGAACTTCAGGTAGGTTTATGGGACTTTTGGTGTGGATTCATGGTATTTGGGGTTTTCTTCTGTTTTTTGGGTGATGCAGTTCCTTTTTTAGCGTGTTTTTGACATGTTTTGGCGTCTCCGTTTGGTTTTAGTTGGGTTCTTGTTGGTCATCATGGTGGAAAAGTGTAAATTGTGGGGTTTTGGAGAACATCTGGGAGGTTTAGGGGGACTTTTGGGGTGGATCTATGTCTTTTGGGGTTTTCTTTCGTTTTTTGTGTTGATCCCGTTCTAGTTTGGGGTGTTTTTGACGTGTTTTGGGGTCTCCGTTGGGTTTTGTTGGGTTTTCCGTGGTCATCATGGTGGAAAAGTGTAGATTGTGGGTTTTGGAGAACTTCAGGTAGGTTTAGGGGACTTTTGGGGTGGATTCATGGTATTTGCGGTTTTCTTCTCTTTTTGGGGTGATGCAGTTCTTTTTTGGGGTGTTTTTGACATGTTTTGTGGTCTCCGTTTGGTTTTAGTTGGGTTCTTGTTGGTCATCATGGTGGAAAAGTGTAAATTGTGGGTTTTTGGAGAACATCAGGTAGGTTTAGGGGGACTTTTGGGGTGGATCTATGTCTTTTGGGGTTTTCTTTCGGTATTTGTGGTGATGCAGTTCTTTTTTGGGTTGTTTTTGACATGTTTTTGGGTCTCCCTTTGGTTTTAGTTGGGTTCTTGTTGGTCATCATGGTGGAAAAGTGTAAATTCTGGGGTTTTGGAGAACATCTGGTAGGTTTAGGGGGACTTTTGGGGTGGATCTATGGCTTTTGGGGTTTTCTTTCGTTTTTTTGTGTTGATCCCGTTCTTGTTTGGGGTGTTTTTGACGTGTTTTGGGGTCTCCGTTGGTTTTCGTTGGGTTTTCCGTGGTCATCATGGTGGAAAAGTGGAGATTGTGGGTTTTGGAGAACTTCAGGTAGGTTTATGGGACTTTTGGGGTGGATTCATGGTATTTGGGGTTTTCTTCTGTTTTTTGGGTGATGCAGTTCCTTTTTTAGCGTGTTTTTGACATGTTTTGTAGTCTCCGTTTGGTTTTAGTTGGGTTCTTGTTGGTCATCATGGTGGAAAAGTGTAAATTGTGGGGTTTTGGAGAACATCAGGTAGGTTTAGGGGACTTTTGGGGTGGATCTATGGCTTTTGGGGTTTTCTTTCGTTTTTTGGTGTGATGCAGTTCTTTTTTGGGGTGTTTTTGACATGTTTTTGGGTCTCCCTTTGGTTTTAGTTGGGTTCTTGTTGGTCATCATGGTGGAAAAGTGTAAATTCTGGGGTTTTGGAGAAAATCAGGTAGGTTTAGGGGGACTTTTGGGGTGGATCTATGGCTTTTGGGGTTTTCTTTCGTTTTTTTGTGTTGATCCCGTTCTTGTTTGGGGTGTTTTTGACGTGTTTTGGGGTCTCCGTTGGGTTTCGTTGTGTTTTCCGTGGTCATCATGGTGGAAAAGTGTAGATTGTGGGTTTTGGAGAACTTCAGGTAGGTTTATGGGACTTTTGGTGTGGATTCATGGTATTTGGGGTTTTCTTCTGTTTTTTGGGTGATGCAGTTCCTTTTTTAGCGTGTTTTTGACATGTTTTGGCGTCTCCGTTTGGTTTTAGTTGGGTTCTTGTTGGTCATCATGGTGGAAAAGTGTAAATTGTGGGGTTTTGGAGAACATCTGGGAGGTTTAGGGGGACTTTTGGGGTGGATCTATGTCTTTTGGGGTTTTCTTTCGTTTTTTGTGTTGATCCCGTTCTTGTTTGGGGTGTTTTTGACGTGTTTTGTGGTCTCCGTTGGGTTTCGTTGGGGTTTCCGTGGTCATCATGGTGGAAAAGTGTAGATTGTGGGTTTTGGAGAACTTCAGGTAGGTTTAGGGGACTTTTGGGGTGGATTCATGGTATTTGCGGTTTTCTTCTCTTTTTGGGGTGATGCAGTTCTTTTTTGGGGTGTTTTTGACATGTTTTGTGGTCTCCGTTTGGTTTTAGTTGGGTTCTTGTTGGTCATCATGGTGGAAAAGTGTAAATTGTGGGGTTTTGGAGAAAATCAGGTAGGTTTAGGGGGACTTTTGGGGTGGATCTATGTCTTTTGGGGTTTACTTTCAATTTTTGGAGTGAAGCAGTTCTTTTTTGGGTTGTTTTTGACATGTTTTTGGGTCTCCCTTTGGTTTTAGTTGGGTTCTTGTTGGTCATCTTGGTGGAAAAGTGTAAATTGTGGGTTTTGGAGAAAATCAGGTAGGTTTAGGGGGACTTTTGGGGTGGATCTATGGCTTTTGTGTTTTCTTTCGTTTTTTGTATTGCTCCCGTTCTTGTTTGGGGTGTTTTTGACGTGTTTTGGGGTCTCCGTTGGGTTTCGTTGGGTTTTCCGTGGTCATCATGGTGGAAAAGTGGAGATTGTGGGTTTTGGAGAACTTCAGGTAGGTTTAGGGGACTTTTGGGGTGGATCTATGGCTTTTGGGGTTTTCTTTCGTTTTTTGGTGTGATGCAGTTCTTTTTTGGGGTGTTTTTGACATGTTTTTGGGTCTCCCTTTGGTTTTAGTTGGGTTCTTGTTGGTCATCATGGTGGAAAAGTGTAAATTCTGGGGTTTTGGAGAACATCAGGTAGGTTTAGGGGGACTTTTGGGGTGGATCTATGTCTTTTGGGGTTTTCTTTCGTTTTTTGTGTTGATCCCGTTCTTGTTTGGGGTGTTTTTGACGTGTTTTGGGGTCTCCGTTGGGTTTCGTTGGGTTTTCCGTGGTCATCATGGTGGAAAAGTGTAGATTGTGGGTTTTGGAGAACTTCAGGTAGGTTTAGGGGACTTTTGGGGTGGATTCATGGTATTTGGGGTTTTCTTCTCTTTTTGGGGTGATGCAGTTCTTTTTTGGGGTGTTTTTGACATGTTTTGTGGTCTCCGTTTGGTTTTAGTTGGGTTCTTGTTGGTCATCATGGTGGAAAAGTGTAAATTGTGGGGTTTTGGAGAACATCAGGTAGGTTTAGGGGACTTTTGGGGTGGATCTATGGCTTTTGGGGTTTTCTTTCGTTTTTTGGTGTGATGCAGTTCTTTTTTGGGGTGTTTTTGACATGTTTTTTGGTCTCCCTTTGGTTTTAGTTTGGTTCTTGTTGGTCATCATGGTGGAAAAGTGTAAATTCTGCGGTTTTGGAGAACATCAGGTAGGTTTAGGGGGACTTTTGGGGTGGATCTATGGCTTTTGGTGTTTTCTTTCGTTTTTTTTGTGTTGATCCCGTTCTTGTTTGGGGTGTTTTTGATGTGTTTTGGGGTCTCCGTTGGGTTTCGTTGGGTTTTCCGTGGTCATCATGGTGGAAAAGTGTAGATTGTGGGTTTTGGAGAACTTCAGGTAGGTTTAGGGGACTTTTGGGTTGGATTCATGGTATTTGGGCTTTTCTTCTTCTTTTTTGGGTGATGCAGTTCGTTTTTTAGCGTGTTTTTGACATGTTTTGTAGTCTCCGTTTGGTTTTAGTTGGGTTCTTGTTGGTCATCATGGTGAAAAAGTGTAAATTATGGGGTTTAGGAGAACATCAGGTAGGTTTAGGGGGACTTTTGGGGTGTATCTATGTCTTTTGGGGTTTTCTTTCGTTTTTTGTGTTGATCCCGTTCTTTTTTGGGGTGTTTTTGAGGTGTTTTGGGGTCTCCGTTGGGTTTCGTTGGGTTTTCCGTGGTCATCATGGTGGAAAAGTGTAGATTGTGGGTTTTGGAGAACTTCAGGTAGGTTTAGGGGACATTTGGGGTGGATTCATGGTATTTGGGGTTTTCTTCTCTTTTTGGGGTGATGCAGTTCTTTTTTGGTGTGTTTTTGACATGTTTTGGTGTCTCCGTTTGGTTTTAGTTGGGTCCTTGTTGGTCATCATGGTGGAAAAATGTAAATTGTGGGGTTTTGGAGAACATCTGGTAGGTTTAGGGGGACTTTTGGGGTGGATCTATGTCTTTTGGGGTTTTCTTTCGTTTTTTGGGGTGATGCAGTTCTTTTTTGGGTTGTTTTTGACATGTTTTTGGGTCTCCGTTTGGTTTTAGTTGGGTTCTTTTTGGTCATCATGGTGGAAAAGTGTAAATTGTGGGTTTTGGAGAAAATCAGGTAGGTTTAGTGGGACTTTTGGGGTGGATCTATGGCTTTTGGTGTTTTCTTTCGTTTTTTGTATTGCTCCCGTTCTTTTTTGGGGTGTTTTTGACGTGTTTTGGGGTCTCCGTTGGGTTTCGTTGGGTTTTCCGTTGTCATCATGGTGGAAAAGTGTAGATTGTGGGTTTTGGAGAACTTCAGGTAGGTTTAGGGGACTTTTGGGGTGGATTCATGGTATTTGGGGTTTTCTTCTCTTTTTGGGGTGATGCAGTTCTTTTTTGGGGTGTTTTTGACATGTTTTGGTGTCTCCGTTTGGTTTTAGTTGGGTTCTTGTTGGTCATCATGGTGGAAAAGTGTAAATTGTGGGTTTTGGAGAACATCAGGTAGGTTTAGGGGGACTTTTGTGGTGGATTCATGGTATATGGGGTTTTCTTTCGTTATGTGTTGATCCCATTATTGTTTGGGGTGTTTTTGACATGTGTTGGTGTCTCCGTTTGGTTTTAGTTGGGTTCTTGTTGGTCAACATGGTGGAAAAGTGTAGATTGTGGGTTTTGGAGAACATCTGTTAGGTTTAGGGGGACTTTTGGGTTGCATCTATGGCTTTTGGTGTTTTCTTTCGTTTTTTGTGTTGATCCCGTTCTATTTGGGTTGTTTTTGTCATGTTTTGGGGTCTCCGTTGGGTTTTTGTTGGGTTCTCCATGTTCATCATGGTGGAAAAGTGTAGATTGTGGGTTTTGGAGAACTTCAGGTAGGTTTAGGGGGACCTTTGGGGTGGATCTATGTCTTTTGGGGTTTACTTTCATTTTTTGGGGTGATGCAGTTCCTTTTTTAGCGTGTTTTTGACATGTTTTGTAGTCTCCGTTTGGTTTTAGTTGGGTTCTTGTTGGTCATCATGGTGGAAAAGTGTAAATTGTGGGTTTTTGTAGAACATCAGGTAGGTTTAGGGGGACTTTTGGGGTGGATCTATGTCTTTTGGGGTTTTCTTTCGTTTTTTGTGTTGATCCCGTTCTTGTTTGGGGTGTTTTTGACGTGTTTTGGGGTCTCCGTTGGGTTTCGTTGGGTTTTCCGTGGTCATCATGGTGGAAAAGTGTAGATTGTGGGTTTTGGAGAACATCAGGTAGGTTTAGGGGACTTTTGGGGTGGATTCATGGTATTTGCGGTTTTCTTCTCTTTTTGGGGTGATGCAGTTCTTTTTTGGGGTGTTTTTGACATGTTTTGTGGTCTCCGTTTGGTTTTAGTTGGGTTCTTGTTGGTCATCATGGTGGAAAAGTGTAAATTGTGGGGTTTTGGAGAACATCAGGTAGGTTTAGGGGGACCTTTGGAGTGGATCTATGTCTTCTGGTGTTTTTTTCGTTTTTTTTTTGTTGATCCCGTTCTTGTTTGGGGTGTTTTTGACGTGTTTTGGGGTCTCCGTTGGGTTTCGTTGGGTTTTCCTGGTCATCGTGGTGGAAAAGTGTAGATTGTGGGTTTTGGAGAACTTCAGGTAGGTTTAGGGGACTTTTGGGTGGATTCATGGTATTTGGGGTTTTCTTCTCTTTTTAGGGTGATGCAGTTCTTTTTTGGGGTGTTTTTGACATATTTTGGTGTCTCCGTTTGGTTTTAGTTGGGTCCTTGTTGGTCATCATGGTGGAAAAGTGTAGATTGTGGAGTTTTGGAGAACATCAGGTAGGTTTAGGGGGACCTTTGGGGTGGATCTATGTCTTTTGGGGTTTACTTTCATTTTTTGGGGTGATGCAGGTCTTTTTTGGGTTGTTTTTGACATGTTTTTGGGTCTCCCTTTGGTTTTAGTTGGGTTCTTGTTGGTCATCATGGTGGAAAAGTGTAAATTGTGGGTTTTGGAGAAAATCAGGTAGGTTTAGGGGGACTTTTGGGGTGGATCTATGGCTTTTGGTGTTTTCTTTCGTTTTTGTGTTGATCCCGTTCTTGTTTGGGGTGTTTTTGACGTGTTTTGGGTCTCCGTTGGGTTTCGTTGGGTTTTCCGTGGTCATCATGGTGGAAAAGTGTAGATTGTGGGTTTTGGAGAACTTCAGGTAGGTTTAGGGGACTTTTGGGGTGGATTCATGGTATTTGGGCTTTTCTTCTGTTTTTTTTGGGGTGATGCAGTTCTTTTTTGGTGTGTTTTTGACATGTTTTTGGGGTCTCCGTTTGGTTTTAGTTGGATTCTTGTTGGTCATCATGGTGGAAAAGTGTAAATTGTGGGGTTTTGGAGAACATCTGGTAGGTTTAGGGGACTTTTGGGGTGGATCTATGGCTTTTGGGGTTTTCTTTCGTTTTTTGGTGTGATGCAGTTCTTTTTTGGGTTGTTTTTGACATGTTTTGGTGTCTCCGTTGGGTTTTAGTTGGGTTCTTGTTGGTCATCATGGTGGAAAAGTGTAAATTGTGGGTTTTTTGAGAACATCAGGTACGTTTAGGGGGACTTTTGGCGTGGATCTATGGCTTTTGGTGTTTTCTTTCGTTTTTTGTGTTGATCCCGTTCTTGTTTGGGGTGTTTTTGACGTGTTTTGGGGTCTCCGTTGGTTTTCGTTGGGTTTTCCGTGGTCATCATGGTGGAAAAGTGTAGATTGTGGGTTTTGGAGAACTTCAGGTAGGATTAGGGGACTTTTGGGGTGGATTCATGGTATTTGGGGTTTTCTTCTGTTTTTTGGGGTCATGCAGTTCTTTTTAGGGGTGTTTTTGACATGTTTTGTAGTCTCCGTTTGGTTTTAGTTGGGTTCTTGTTGCTCATCATGGTGGAAAAGTGTAAATTGTGGGTTTTGGAGAACATCAGGTAGGTTTAGGGGACTTTTGTGGTGGATTCATGGTATATGGGGTTTTCTTTCGTTATGTGTTGATTCCATTATTGTTTGGGGTGTTTTTGACATGTTTTTGGGTCTCCCTTTGGTTTTAGTTGGGTTCTTGTTGGTCATCATGGTGGAAAAGTGTAAATTGTGGGGTTTTGGAGAACATCAGGTAGGTTTAGGGGGACTTTTGGGGTGGATCTATGGCTTTTGGTGTTTTCTTTCGTTTTTTTGTGTTGATCCCGTTCTTGTTTGGGGTGTTTTTGAGGTGTTTTGGGGTCTCCGTTGGGTTTCGTTGGGTTTTCCGTGGTCATCATGGTGGAAAAGTGTAGATTGTGGGTTTTGGAGAACATCAGGTAGGTTTAGGGGCACTTTTGGTGTGGATCTATGTCTTTTGGGGTTTTCTTTCGTTTTTTGGGGTGATGCAGTTCTTTTTTGGGTTGTTTTTGACATGTTTTTGGTCTCCCTTTGGTTTTAGTTGGGTTCTTGTTGGTCATCATGGTGGAAAAGTGTAAATTGTGGGGTTTTGGAGAACATCAGGTAGGTTTAGGGGGACTTTTGGGGTGGATCTATGGCTTTTGGTGTTTTCTTTCGTTTTTTGTATTGATCCCGTTCTTGTTTGGGGTGTTTTTGAGGTGTTTTGGGGTCTCCGTTGGGTTTCGTTGGGTTTTCCGTGGTCATCATGGTGGAAAAGTGTAGATTGTGGGTTTTGGAGAACTTCAGGTAGGTTTAGGGGACTTTTGGGGTGGATTCATGGTATTTGGGCTTTTCTTCTGTTTTTTGGGGTGATGCAGTTCATTTTTTAGCGTGTTTTTGACATGTTTTTGGGTCTCCCTTTGGTTTTAGTTGGGTTCTTGTTGGTCATCATGGTGGAAAAGTGTAAATTGTGGGTTTTTGGAGAACATCAGGTAGGTTTAGGGGGACTTTTGGGGTGGATCTATGTCTTTTGGGGTTTTCTTTCGATTTTTGTGTTGATCCCGTTCTTGTTTGGGGTGTTTTTGACGTGTTTTGGGGTCTCCGTTGGGTTTCTGTTGGGTTTTCCGTTGTCATCATGGTGGAAAAGTGTAGATTGTGGGTTTTGGAGAACTTCAGGTAGGTTTAGGGGACTTTTGGGGTGGATCTATGGCTTTTGGGGTTTTCTTTCGTTTTTTGGTGTGATGCAGTTCTTTTTTGGGGTGTTTTTGACATGTTTTGGGGTCTCCGTTTGGTTTTAGTTGCGTCCTTGTTAGTCATCATGGTGGAAAAATGTAAATTGTGGGGTTTTGGAGAACATCAGGTAGGTTTAGGGGGACTTTTGGGGTGGATCTATGGCTTTTGGGGTTTTCTTTCGTTTTTTGGTGTGATGCAGTTCTTTTTTGGGTTGTTTTTGACATGTTTTTGGGTCTCCGTTTGGTTTTAGTTTGGTTCTTGTTGGTCATCATGGTGGAAAAGTGTAAATTGTGGGTTTTGGAGAAAATCAGGTAGGTTTAGGGGGACTTTTGGGGTGGATCTATGGCTTTTGGTGTTTTCTTTCGTTTTTTTGTGTTGATCCCGTTCTTTTTTGGGTGTTTTTGAGGTGTTTTGGGGTCTCCGTTGGGTTTCGTTGGGTTTTCCGTGGTCATCATGGTGGAAAAGTGTAGATTGTGGCTTTTGGAGAACTTCAGGTATGTTTAGGGGACTTTTGGGGTGGATTCATGGTATTTGGCGTTTTCTTCTCTTTTTGGGGTGATGCAGTTCTTTTTTGGGGTGTTTTTGACATGTTTTGGTGTCTCCGTTTGGTTTTAGTTGGGTTCTTGTTGCTCATCATGGTGGAAAAGTGTAAATTGTGGGTTTTGGAGAACATCAGGTAGGTTTAGGGGGACTTTTGTGGTGGATTCATGGTATATGGGGTTTTCTTTCGTTATGTGTTGATCCCATTATTGTTTGGGGTGTTTTTGACATGTTTTGGGGTCTCCGTTTGGTTTTAGTTGGGTTCTTGTTGGTCATCATGGTGGAAAAGTGTAGATTGTGGTTTTTGGAGAACATCTGTTAGGTTTAGGGGGACTTTTGGGGTGGATCTATGTCTTTTGGTGTTTTCTTTCGTTTTTTGTGTTGATCCCGTTCTATTTGGGTTGGTTTTGACGTGTTTTGGGGTCTGCGTTGGGTTTTTGTTGGGTTCTCCATGGTCATCATGGTGGAAAAGTGTAGATTGTGGGCTTTTGGAGAACATCAGGTAGGTTTAGGGGACTTTTGGGGTGGATTCATGGTATTTGGGGTTTTCTTCTCTTTTTGGGGTGATGCAGTTCTTTTTTGGGTTGTTTTTGACATGTTTTTGGGTCTCCATTTGGTTTTAGTCGGGTTCTTGTTGGTCATCATGGTGGAAAAGTGTAGATTGTGGGTTTTGGAGAACATCTGGTAGGTTTAGGGGGACTTTTGGGGTGGATCTATGGCTTTTGGGGTTTTCTTTCGTTTTTTTGTGTTGATCCCGTTCTATTTTGGGGTGTTTTTGAGGTGTTTTGTGGTCTCCGTTGGGTTTCGTTGGGTTTTCCGTGGTCATCATGGTGTAAAAATGTAGATTGTGGGTTTTGGAGAACTTCAGGTAGGTTTAGGGGACTTTTGGGGTGGATTCATGGTATTTGGGCTTTTCTTCTGTTTTTTTGGGCGATGCAGTTCCTTTTTTTGGGTGTTTTTGACATGTTTTTTGGGTCTCCCTTTGGTTTTAGTTGGGTTCTTGTTGGTCAACATGGTGGAAAAGTGTAAATTGTGGGTTTTGGAGAACATCAGGTAGGTTTAGGGGGACTTTTGGGGTGGATCTATGGCTTTTGGGGTTTTCTTTCGTTTTTTGTGTTGATCCCGTTCTATTTGGGGTGTTTTTGACGTGTTTTGGGGTCTCCGTTGGGTTTCGTTGGGTTTTCCGTTGTCATCATGGTGGAAAAGTGTAGATTGTGGGTTTTGGAGAACTTCAGGTAGGTTTAGGGGACTTTTGGGGTGGATTCATGGTATTTGGGGTTTTCTTCTCTTTTTGGGGTGATGCAGTTCTTTTTTTAGCGTGTTTTTGACATGTTTTGGCGTCTCCCTTTGGTTTTAGTTGGGTTCTTGTTGGTCATAATTGTGGAAAAATGTAAATTGTGGGGTTTTGGAGAACATCCGGTAGGTTTAGGGGGACTTTTGGGGTGTATCTATGGCTTTTGTGGATTTCTTTCGTTTTTTGTGTTGATCCCGTTCTATTTGGGGTGTTTTTGAGGTGTTTTGGGGTCTCCGTTGGGTTTCGTTGGGTTTTCCGTGGTCATCATGGTGGAAAAGTGTAGATTGTGGGTTTTGGAGAACTTCAGGTAGGTTTAGGGGGCTTTTGGGTTGGATTCATGGTATTTGGGCTTTTCTTCTGTTTTTTTGGGTGATGCAGTTCGTTTTTTAGCGTGTTTTTGACATGTTTTGTAGTCTCCGTTTGGTTTTAGTTGGGTTCTTGTTGGTCATCATGGTGGAAAAGTGTAAATTGTGGGGTTTTGGAGAACATCAGGTAGGTTTAGGGGGACTTTTGGGGTGGATCTATGTCTTTTGGGGTTTTCTTTCGTTTTTTGTGTTGATCCCGTTCTTTTTTGGGGTGTTTTTGTCATGTTTTGGTGTCTCCGTTTGGTTTTAGTTGGGTTCTTGTTGCTCATCATGGTGGAAAAATGTAAATTGTGGGTTTTGGAGAACATCAGGTAGGTTTAGGGGGACTTTTGTGGTGGATTCATGGTATATGGGGTTTTCTTTCGTTATGTGTTGATCCCATTATTGTTTGGGGTGTTTTTGACATGTTTTGGGGTCTCCGTTTGGTTTTAGTTGGGTTCTTGTTGGTCATCATGGTGGAAAAGTGTAGATTGTGGTTTTTGGAGAACATCTGTTAGGTTTAGGGGGACTTTTGGGGTGGATCTATGTCTTTTGGTGTTTTCTTTCGTTTTTTGTGTTGATCCCGTTCTATTTGGGTTGGTTTTCACGTGTTTTGGGGTCTGCGTTGGGTTTTTGTTGGGTTCTCCATGGTCATCATGGTGGAAAAGTGTAGATTGTGGGTTTTGGAGAACATCAGGTAGGTTTAGGGGGACTTTTGGGGTGGATTCATGGTATTTGGGCTTTTCTTCTGTTTTTTGGGGTGATGCAGTTCTTTTTTGGGGTGTTTTTGACATGTTTTGGGGTCTCCGTTTGGTTTTAGTTGGGTTCTTGTTGGTCATCATGGTGGAAAAGTGTAAATTGTGGGTTTTTGTAGAACATCAGGTAGGTTTAGGGGGACTTTTGGGGTGGATCTATGGCTTTTGGGGTTTTCTTTCGTTTTTTGTGTTGATCCCGTTCTTGTTTGGGGTGTTTTTGACGTGTTTTGGGGTCTCCGTTGGCTTTCATTGTGTTTTCCGTTGTCATCATGGTGGAAAAGTGTAGATTGTGGGTTTTGGAGAACTTCAGGTAGGTTTAGGGGACTTTTGGGGTGGATTCATGGTATTTGGGCTTTTCTTCTGTTTTTTTGAGTGATGCAGTTCCTTTTTTAGCGTGTTTTTGACATGTTTTGTAGTCTCCGTTTGGTTTTAGTTGGGTTCTTGTTGGTCATCATGGTGGAAAAGTGTAAATTGTGGGGTTTTGGAGAACATCAGGTAGGTTTAGGGGGAGTTTTGGGGTGGATCTATGTCTTTTGGTGTTTTCTTTCGTTTTTTGTGTTGATCCCGTTCTTGTTTGTGGTGTTTTTGACGTGTTTTGGGGTCTCCGTTGGGTTTTGTTGGGTTTTCCGTGGTCATCATGGTGGAAAAGTGTAGATTGTGGGTTTTGGAGAACTTCAGGTAGGTTTAGGGGACTTTTGGGGTGGATTCATGGTATTTGGGGTTTTCTTCTCTTTTTGGGGTGATGCAGTTCTTTTTTGGGGTGTTTTTGACATGTTTTGGTGTCTCCATTTGGTTTTAGTTGGGTTCTTGTTGGTCATCATGGTGGAAAAGTGTAGATTGTGGGTTTTGAAGAACATCTGGTAGGTTTAGGGGGACTTTTGGGGTGTATCTATGGCTTTTGGTGTTTTCTTTCGTTTTTTTGTGTTGATCCTGTTCTTGTTTGGGGTGTTTTTGACGTGTTTTGGGGTCTCCGTTGGGTTTCGTTGGGTTTTCCTGGTCATCGTGGTGGAAAAGTGTAGATTGTGGGTTTTGGAGAACTTCAGGTAGGTTTAGGGGACTTTTGGGTGGATTCATGGTATTTGGGGTTTTCTTCTCTTTTTGGGGTGATGCAGTTCTTTTTTGGGGTGTTTTTGACATATTTTGGTGTCTCCCTTTGGTTTTAGTTGGGTTCTTGTTGCTCATCATGGTGGAAAAGTGTAGATTGTGGGTTTTGGAGAACATCAGGTAGGTTTAGGGGGACTTTTGGGGTGGATCTATGGCTTTTGGGGTTTTCTTTCGTTTTTTGTGTTGATCCCGTTCTTGTTTGGGGTGTTTTTGACATGTTTTGGGGTCTCCGTTTGGTTTTAGTTGGGTTCTTGTTGGTCATCATGGTGGAAAAGTGTAGATTGTGGTTTTTGGAGAACATCTGTTAGGTTTAGGGGGACTTTTGGGGTGGATCTATGTCTTTTGGTGTTTTCTTTCGTTTTTTGTGTTGATCCCGTTCTATTTGGGTTGGTTTTGACGTGTTTTGGGGTCTGCATTGGGTTTTTGTTGGGTTCTCCATGGTCATCATGGTGGAAAAGTGTAGATTGTGGGTTTTGGAGAACATCAGGTAGGTTTAGGGGGACTTTTGGGGTGGATTCATGGTATATGGGGTTTTCTTTCGTTTTTTGTGTTGATCCCATTCTTGTTTGGGGTGTTTTTGACATGTTTTGGTGTCTCCGTTTGGTTTTAGTTGGGTTCTTGTTGGTCATCATGCTGGAAAAGTGTAAATTGTGGGGTTTTGGAGAACATCCGGTAGGTTTAGGGGGACTTTTGGAATGGATTCATGGTATATGGGGTTTTCTTCTGTTTTTTGGGGTGATGCAGTTCTTTTTTGGGGTGTTTTTGACATGTTTTGGGGTCTCCGTTTGGTTTTAGTTGGGTTCTTGTTGGTCATCATGGTGGAAAAGTGTAAATTCAGGGGTTTTGTAGAACATCAGGTAGGTTTAGGGGGACTTTTGGGGTGGATCTATGGCTTTTGGGGTTTTCTTTCGTTTTTTGTGTTGATCCCGTTCTTGTTTGGGGTGTTTTTGAGGTGTTTTGGGGTCTCCGTTGGGTTTCGTTGGGTTTTCCGTGGTCATCATGGTGGAAAAGTGTAGATTGTGGGTTTTGGAGAACTTCAGGTAGGTTTAGGGGACTTTTGGGGTGGATTCATGGTATTTGGGCTTTTCTTCTCTTTTTTTGAGTGATGCAGTTCCTTTTTTAGCGTGTTTTTGACATGTTTTGTAGTCTCCGTTTGGTTTTAGTTGGGTTCTTGTTGGTCATCATGGTGGAAAAGTGTAAATTGTGGGGTTTTGGAGAACATCAGGTAGGTTTAGGGGGAGTTTTTGGGTGGATCTATGTCTTTTGGTGTTTTCTTTCGTTTTTTGTGTTGATCCCGTTCTTGTTTGTGGTGTTTTTGACGTGTTTTGGGGTCTCCGTTGGGTTTTGTTGGGTTTTCCGTGGTCATCATGGTGGAAAAGTGTAGATTGTGGGTTTTGGAGAACTTCAGGTAGGTTTAGGGGACTTTTGGGGTGGATTCATTGTATTTGGGGTTTTCTTCTCTTTTTGGGGTGATGCAGTTCTTTTTTGGGGTGTTTTTAACATGTTTTGGTGTCTCCGTTTGGTTTTAGTTGGGTTCTTGTTGGTCATCATGGTGGAAAAGTGTAAATTGTGGGGTTTTGGAGAACATCAGGTAGGTTTAGGGGGACTTTTGGGGTGGATCTATGGCTTTTGGTGTTTTCTTTCGTTTTTTTGTGTTGATCCCGTTCTTGTTTGGGGTGTTTTTTACGTGTTTTGGGGTCTCCGTTGGGTTTCGTTGGGTTTTCCTGGTCATCGTGGTGGAAAAGTGTAGATTGTGGGTTTTGGAGAACTTCAGGTAGGTTTAGGGGCCTTTTGGGTGGATTCATGGTATTTGGGGTTTTCTTCTCTTTTTGGGGTGATGCAGTTCTTTTTTGGGGTGTTTTTGACATATTTTGGTGTCTCCGTTTGGTTTTAGTTGGGTCCTTGTTGGTCATCATGGTGGAAAAGTGTAAATTGTGGAGTTTTGGAGAACATCAGGTAGGTTTAGGGGGAGTTTTTGGGTGGATCTATGTCTTTTGGGGTTTACTTTCATTTTTTGGGGTGATGCAGTTCTTTTTTGGGTTGTTTTTGACATGTTTTTGGGTCTCCCTTTGGTTTTAGTTGGGTTCTTGTTGGTCATCATGGTGGAAAAGTGTAAATTGTGGGGTTTTGGAGAACATCAGGTAGGTTTAGGGGGACTTTTGGGGTGGATCTATGGCTTTTGGGGTTTTCTTTCGTTTTTTGTGTTGATCCCGTTCTTGTTTGGGGTGTTTTTGACGTGTTTTGGGGTCTCCGTTGGGTTTCGTTGGGTTTTCCGTTGCCATCGTATTGGAAAATTATAGATTGTGGGTTTTGGAGAACTTCAGGTAGGTTTAGGGGACTTTTGGGGTGGATTCATGGTATTTGGGGTTTTCTTCTCTTTTTGGGGTGATGCAGTTCTTTTTTGGGTTGTTTTTGACATGTTTTTGTGTCTCCATTTGGTTTTAGTCGGGTTCTTGTTGGTCATCATGGTGGAAAAGTGTAGATTGTGGGTTTTGGAGAACATCTGGGAGGTTTAGGGGGACTTTGGGGTGGATCTATGGTTTTGGGGTTTTCTTTCGTTTTTTGTGTTAATCCCGTTCTTGTTTGGGGTGTTTTTGACGTGTTTTGGCGTCTCCGTTGGGTTTCGTTGGGTTTTCCGTGGTCATCATGGTGAAAAGTGTAGATTGTGGGTTTTGGAGAACTTCAGGTAGGTTTAGGGGACTTTTGGGGTGGATTCATGGTATTTGGGCTTTTCTTCTGTTTTTTTGAGTGATGCAGTTCCTTTTTTAGCGTGTTTTTGACATGTTTTGTAGTCTCCGTTTGGTTTTAGTTGGGTTCTTGTTGGTCATCATGGTGGAAAAGTGTAAATTGTGGGGTTTTGGAGAACATCAGGTAGGTTTAGGGGGAGTTTTGGGGTGGATCTATGTCTTTTGGTGTTTTCTTTCGTTTTTTGTGTTGATCCCGTTCTTGTTTGTGGTGTTTTTGACGTGTTTTGGGGTCTCCGTTGGGTTTCGTTGGGTTTTCCGTGGTCATCATGGTGGAAAAGTGTAGATTGTGGGTTTTGGAGAACTTCAGGTAGGTTTAGGGGACTTTTGGGGTGGAGGTGGATCTATGGCTTTGGGGTTTTCTTTCGTTTTTTGGTGTGATGCAGTTCTTTTTTGGGGTGTTTTTGAAATGTTTTGTGTCTCCGTTTGGTTTTAGTTGGGTTCTTGTTGGTCATCATGGTGGAAAAGTGTAAATTGTGGGGTTTTGGAGAACATCAGGTAGGTTTAGGGGACTTTTGGGGTGGATCTATAGCTTTTGGTGTTTTCTTTCGTTTTTTTGTGTTGATCCTGTTCTTGTTTGGGGTGTTTTTGACGTGTTTTGGGGTCTCCGTTGGTTTTCGTTGGGTTTTCCTGGTCATCGTGGTGGAAAAGTGTAGATTGTGGGTTTTGGAGAACTTCAGGTAGGTTTAGGGGACTTTTGGGTGGATTCATGGTATTTGGGGTTTTCTTCTCTTTTTGGGGTGATGCAGTTCTTTTTTGGGGTGTTTTTGACATATTTTGGTGTCTCCGTTTGGTTTTAGTTGGGTCCTTGTTGGTCATCATGGTGGAAAAGTGTAAATTGTGGAGTTTTGGAGAACATCAGGTAGGTTTAGGGGGAGTTTTTGGGTGGATCTATGTCTTTTGGGGTTTACTTTCATTTTTTGGGGTGATGCAGTTCTTTTTTGGGTTGTTTTTGACATGTTTTTGGGTCTCCCTTTGGTTTTAGTTGGGTTCTTGTTGGTCATCATGGTGGAAAAGTGTAAATTGTGGGTTTTGGAGAAAATCAGGTAGGTTTAGGGGGACTTTTGGGGTGGATCTATGGCTTTTGGGGTTTTCTTTCGTTTTTTGTGTTGATCCCGTTCTTGTTTGGGGTGTTTTTGAGGTGTTTTGGGGTCTCCGTTGGGTTTCGTTGGGTTTTCCGTGGTCATCATGGTGGAAAAGTGTAGATTGTGGGTTTTGAAGAACTTCAGGTAGGTTTAGGGGACTTTTGGGGTGGATTCATGGTATTTGGGCTTTTCTTCTGTTTTTTTGAGTGATGCAGTTCCTTTTTTAGCGTGTTTTTGACATGTTTTGTAGTCTCCGTTTGGTTTTAGTTGGGTTCTTGTTGGTCATCATGGTGGAAAAGTGTAAATTGTGGGGTTTTGGAGAACATCAGGTAGGTTTAGGGGGACTTTTGGGGTGGATCTATGGCTTTTGGGGTTTTCTTTCGTTTTTTGTGTTGATCCCGTTCTTGTTTGGGGTGTTTTTGACGTGTTTTGGGGTCTCCGTTGGGTTTCGTTGGGTTTTCCGTTGCCATCGTATTGGAAAATTATAGATTGTGGGTTTTGGAGAACTTCAGGTAGGTTTAGGGGACTTTTGGGGTGGATTCATGGTATTTGGGGTTTTCTCTTTTTGGGGTGATGCAGTTCTTTTTTGGGGTGTTTTTGACATGTTTTGGGGTCTCCGTTTGGTTTTAGTTGGGTTCTTGTTGGTCATCATGGTGGAAAAGTGTAAATTCAGGGGTTTTGGAGAACATCTGGTAGGTTTAGGGGGACTTTTGGGGTGGATCTATGGCTTTTGGTGTTTTCTTTCGTTTTTTGTGTTGATCCCGTTCTTGTTTGTGGTGTTTTTGACGTGTTTTGTGGTCTCCGTTGGGTTTCGTTGGGTTTTCCTGGTCATCGTGGTGGAAAAGTGTAGATTGTGGGTTTTGAAAACTTCAGGTAGGTTTAGGGGACTTTTGGGTGGATTCATGGTATTTGGGGTTTTCTTCTCTTTTTGGGGTGATGCAGTTCTTTTTTGGTGTGTTTTTGACATATTTTGGTGTCTCCGTTTGGTTTTAGTTGGGTCCTTGTTGGTCATCATGGTGGAAAAGTGTAAATTGTGGGGTTTTGGAGAACATCAGGTAGGTTTAGGGGGAGTTTTGGGGTGGATCTATGTCTTTTGGGGTTTACTTTCGTTTTTTGGGGTGATGCAGTTCTTTTTTGGGTTGTTTTTGACATGTTTTTGGGTCTCCCTTTGGTTTTAGTTGGGTTCTTGTTGGTCATCATGGTGGAAAAGTGTAAATTGTGGGTTTTGGAGAAAATCAGGTAGGTTTAGTGGGACTTTTGGGGTGGATCTATGTCTTTTGGGGTTTTCTTTCGTTTTTTGTGTTGCTCCCGTTCTTGTTTGGGGTGTTTTTGACGTGTTTTGGGGTCTCCGTTGGGTTTCGTTGGGTTTTCCGTGGTCATCATGGTGGAAAAGTGTAGATTGTGGGTTTTGAAGAACATCAGGTAGGTTTAGGGGACTTTTGGGTGGATTCATGGTATTTGGGCTTTTCTTCTGTTTTTTTGGGTGATGCCGTTCCATTTTTCGCGTGTTTTTGACATGTTTTGGTGTCTCCGTTTGGTTTTAGTTGGGTTTTCTGTGGTCATCATGGTGGAAAAGTGTAGATTGTGGGTTTTGGAGAACTTCAGGTAGGTTTAGGGGACTTTTGGGGTGGATTCATGGTATTTGGGGTTTTCTTCTCTTTTTGGGGGTGATGCAGTTCTTTTTTGGGGTGTTTTTGACATGTTTTGGGGTCTCCGTTTGGTTTTAGTTGGGTTCTTGTTGGTCATCATGGTGGAAAAATGTAAACTGTGGAGTGTTGGAGAACATCTGGTAGGTTTAGGGGGACTTTTGGGGTGGATCTATGGCTTTTGGGGTTTTCTTTCGGTTTTTTGTGTTGATCCCGTTCTTGTTTGGGGTGTTTTTGACGTGTTTTGGGGTCTCCGTTGGGTTTCGTTGGGTTTTCCGTGGTCATCATGGTGGAAAGTGTAGATTGTGGGTTTTGGAGAACTTCAGGTAGGATTAGGGGACTTTTGGGGTGGATTCATGGTATTTGGGGTTTTCTTCTCTTTTTGGGGTGATGCAGTTCTTTTTTGGGGTGTTTTTGACATATTTTGGTGTCTCCGTTTGGTTTTAGTTGGGTCCTTGTTGGTCATCATGGTGGAAAAGTGTAAATTGTGGAGTTTTGGAGAACATCAGGTAGGTTTAGGGGGAGTTTTTGGGTGGATCTATGTCTTTTCGGGTTTACTTTCATTTTTTGGGGTGATGCAGTTCTTTTTTGTGTTGTTTTTGACATGTTTTTGGGTCTCCCTTTGGTTTTAGTTGGGTTCTTGTTGGTCATCATGGTGGAAAAGTGTAGATTGTGGGTTTTGGAGAACATCTGGGAGGTTTAGGGGGACTTTGGGGTGGATCTATGGTTTTGGGGTTTTCTTTCGTTTTTTGTGTTAATCCCGTTCTTGTTTGGGGTGTTTTTGACGTGTTTTGGCGTCTCCGTTGGGTTTCGTTGGGTTTTCCGTGGTCATCATGGTGAAAAGTGTAGATTGTGGGTTTTGGAGAACTTCAGGTAGGTTTAGGGGACTTTTGGGGTGGATTCATGGTATTTGGGCTTTTCTTCTGTTTTTTTGAGTGATGCAGTTCCTTTTTTAGCGTGTTTTTGACATGTTTTGTAGTCTCCGTTTGGTTTTAGTTGGGTTCTTGTTGGTCATCATGGTGGAAAAGTGTAAATTGTGGGGTTTTGGAGAACATCAGGTAGGTTTAGGGGGAGTTTTGGGGTGGATCTATGTCTTTTGGTGTTTTCTTTCGTTTTTTGTGTTGATCCCGTTCTTGTTTGTGGTGTTTTTGACGTGTTTTGGGGTCTCCGTTGGGTTTCGTTGGGTTTTCCGTGGTCATCATGGTGGAAAAGTGTAGATTGTGGGTTTTGGAGAACTTCAGGTAGGTTTAGGGGACTTTTGGGGTGGATCTATGGCTTTTGGGGTTTTCTTTCGTTTTTTGGTGTGATGCAGTTCTTTTTTGGGGTGTTTTTGAAATGTTTTGGTGTCTCCGTTTGGTTTTAGTTGGGTTCTTGTTGGTCATCATGGTGGAAAAGTGTAAATTGTGGGGTTTTGGAGAACATCAGGTAGGTTTAGGGGGACTTTTGGGGTGGATCTATAGCTTTTGGTGTTTTCTTTCGTTTTTTTGTGTTGATCCTGTTCTTGTTTGGGGTGTTTTTGACGTGTTTTGGGGTCTCCGTTGGTTTTCGTTGGGTTTTCCTGGTCATCGTGGTGGAAAAGTGTAGATTGTGGGTTTTGGAGAACTTCAGGTAGGTTTAGGGGACTTTTGGGTGGATTCATGGTATTTGGGGTTTTCTTCTCTTTTTGGGGTGATGCAGTTCTTTTTTGGGGTGTTTTTGACATATTTTGGTGTCTCCGTTTGGTTTTAGTTGGGTCCTTGTTGGTCATCATGGTGGAAAAGTGTAAATTGTGGAGTTTTGGAGAACATCAGGTAGGTTTAGGGGGAGTTTTTGGGTGGATCTATGTCTTTTGGGGTTTACTTTCATTTTTTGGGGTGATGCAGTTCTTTTTTGGGTTGTTTTTGACATGTTTTTGGGTCTCCCTTTGGTTTTAGTTGGGTTCTTGTTGGTCATCATGGTGGAAAAGTGTAAATTGTGGGTTTTGGAGAAAATCAGGTAGGTTTAGGGGGACTTTTGGGGTGGATCTATGGCTTTTGGGGTTTTCTTTCGTTTTTTGTGTTGATCCCGTTCTTGTTTGGGGTGTTTTTGAGGTGTTTTGGGGTCTCCGTTGGGTTTCGTTGGGTTTTCCGTGGTCATCATGGTGGAAAAGTGTAGATTGTGGGTTTTGAAGAACTTCAGGTAGGTTTAGGGGACTTTTGGGGTGGATTCATGGTATTTGGGCTTTTCTTCTGTTTTTTTTGAGTGATGCAGTTCCTTTTTTAGCGTGTTTTTGACATGTTTTGTAGTCTCCGTTTGGTTTTAGTTGGGTTCTTGTTGGTCATCATGGTGGAAAAGTGTAAATTGTGGGGTTTTGGAGAACATCAGGTAGGTTTAGGGGGACTTTTGGGGTGGATCTATGGCTTTTGGGGTTTTCTTTCGTTTTTTGTGTTGATCCCGTTCTTGTTTGGGGTGTTTTTGACGTGTTTTGGGGTCTCCGTTGGGTTTCGTTGGGTTTTCCGTTGCCATCGTATTGGAAAATTATAGATTGTGGGTTTTGGAGAACTTCAGGTAGGTTTAGGGGACTTTTGGGGTGGATTCATGGTATTTGGGGTTTTCTCTTTTTGGGGTGATGCAGTTCTTTTTTGGGGTGTTTTTGACATGTTTTGGGGTCTCCGTTTGGTTTTAGTTGGGTTCTTGTTGGTCATCATGGTGGAAAAGTGTAAATTCAGGGGTTTTGGAGAACATCTGGTAGGTTTAGGGGGACTTTTGGGGTGGATCTATGGCTTTTGGTGTTTTCTTTCGTTTTTTTGTGTTGATCCCGTTCTTGTTTGGGGTGTTTTTGACGTGTTTTGTGGTCTCCGTTGGGTTTCGTTGGGTTTTCCTGGTCATCGTGGTGGAAAAGTGTAGATTGTGGGTTTTGGAAAACTTCAGGTAGGTTTAGGGGACTTTTGGGTGGATTCATGGTATTTGGGGTTTTCTTCTCTTTTTGGGGTGATGCAGTTCTTTTTTGGTGTGTTTTTGACATATTTTGGTGTCTCCGTTTGGTTTTAGTTGGGTCCTTGTTGGTCATCATGGTGGAAAAGTGTAAATTGTGGGGTTTTGGAGAACATCAGGTAGGTTTAGGGGGAGTTTTGGGGTGGATCTATGTCTTTTGGGGTTTACTTTCGTTTTTTGGGGTGATGCAGTTCTTTTTTGGGTTGTTTTTGACATGTTTTTGGGTCTCCCTTTGGTTTTAGTTGGGTTCTTGTTGGTCATCATGGTGGAAAAGTGTAAATTGTGGGTTTTGGAGAAAATCAGGTAGGTTTAGTGGGACTTTTGGGGTGGATCTATGTCTTTTGGGGTTTTCTTTCGTTTTTTGTGTTGCTCCCGTTCTTGTTTGGGGTGTTTTTGACGTGTTTTGGGGTCTCCGTTGGGTTTCGTTGGGTTTTCCGTGGTCATCATGGTGGAAAAGTGTAGATTGTGGGTTTTGAAGAACATCAGGTAGGTTTAGGGGACTTTTGGGTGGATTCATGGTATTTGGGCTTTTCTTCTGTTTTTTTGGGTGATGCCGTTCCATTTTTCGCGTGTTTTTGACATGTTTTGGTGTCTCCGTTTGGTTTTAGTTGGGTTTTCTGTGGTCATCATGGTGGAAAAGTGTAGATTGTGGGTTTTGGAGAACTTCAGGTAGGTTTAGGGGACTTTTGGGGTGGATTCATGGTATTTGGGGTTTTCTTCTCTTTTTGGGGTGATGCAGTTCTTTTTTGGGGTGTTTTTGACATGTTTTGGGGTCTCCGTTTGGTTTTAGTTGGGTTCTTGTTGGTCATCATGGTGGAAAAATGTAAACTGTGGAGTGTTGGAGAACATCTGGTAGGTTTAGGGGGACTTTTGGGGTGGATCTATGGCTTTTGGGGTTTTCTTTCGGTTTTTTTGTGTTGATCCCGTTCTTGTTTGGGGTGTTTTTGACGTGTTTTGGGGTCTCCGTTGGGTTTCGTTGGGTTTTCCGTGGTCATCATGGTGGAAAAGTGTAGATTGTGGGTTTTGGAGAACTTCAGGTAGGATTAGGGGACTTTTGGGGTGGATTCATGGTATTTGGGGTTTTCTTCTCTTTTTGGGGTGATGCAGTTCTTTTTTGGGGTGTTTTTGACATATTTTGGTGTCTCCGTTTGGTTTTAGTTGGGTCCTTGTTGGTCATCATGGTGGAAAAGTGTAAATTGTGGAGTTTTGGAGAACATCAGGTAGGTTTAGGGGGAGTTTTTGGGTGGATCTATGTCTTTTCGGGTTTACTTTCATTTTTTGGGGTGATGCAGTTCTTTTTTGTGTTGTTTTTGACATGTTTTTGGGTCTCCCTTTGGTTTTAGTTGGGTTCTTGTTGGTCATCATGGTGGAAAAGTGTAAATTGTGGGTTTTGGAGAAAATCAGGTAGGTTTAGGGGGACTTTTGGGGTGGATCTATGGCTTTTGGGGTTTTCTTTCGTTTTTTGTGTTGATCCCGTTCTTGTTTGGGGTGTTTTTGACGTGTTTTGGGGTCTCCGTTGGTTTTCATTGTGTTTTCCGTGGTCATCATGGTGGAAAAGTGTAGATTGTGGGTTTTGGAGAACTTCAGGTAGGTTTAGGGGACTTTTGGGGTGGATTCATGGTATTTGGGCTTTTCTTCTGTTTTTTTTTGAGTGAAGCAGTTCCTTTTTTAGCGTGTTTTTGACATGTTTTGTAGTCTCCGTTTGGTTTTAGTTGGGTTCTTGTTGGTCATCATGGTGGAAAAGTGTAAATTGTGGGGTTTTGGAGAACATCAGGTAGGTTTAGGGGGACTTTTGGGGTGGATCTATGGCTTTTGGGGTTTTCTTTCGTTTTTTGTGTTGATCCCGTTCTTGTTTGGGGTGTTTTTGACGTGTTTTGGGGTCTCCGTTGGCTTTCGTTGGGTTTTCCGTTGCCATCGTATTGGAAAATTATAGATTGTGGGTTTTGGAGAACTTCAGGTAGGTTTAGGGGACTTTTGGGGTGGATTCATGGTATTTGGGGTTTTCTCTTTTTGGGGTGATGCAGTTCTTTTTTGGGGTGTTTTTGACATGTTTTGGTGTCTCCGTTTGGTTTTAGTTGGGTTCTTGTTGGTCATCATGGTGGAAAAGTGTAAATTCAGGGGTTTTGGAGAACATCTGGTAGGTTTAGGGGGACTTTTGGGGTGGATCTATGGCTTTTGGTGTTTTCTTTCGTTTTTTTGTGTTGATCCCGTTCTTGTTTGTGGTGTTTTTGACGTGTTTTGTGGTCTCCGTTGGGTTTCGTTGGGTTTTCCTGGTCATCGTGGTGGAAAAGTGTAGATTGTGGGTTTTGGAAAACTTCAGGTAGGTTTAGGGGACTTTTGGGTGGATTCATGGTATTTGGGGTTTTCTTCTCTTTTGGGGTGATGCAGTTCTTTTTTGGTGTGTTT
Organism: Aythya marila; assembly: GCF_965140915.1. Classification (NCBI taxonomy): domain Eukaryota; kingdom Metazoa; phylum Chordata; class Aves; order Anseriformes; family Anatidae; genus Aythya; species Aythya marila. The sequence goes on along the minus strand of NW_028136948.1, from coordinate 67,933 downwards.
TTGACATATTTTGGTGTCTCCGTTTGGTTTTAGTTGGGTCCTTGTTGGTCATCATGGTGGAAAAGTGTAAATTGTGGGGTTTTGGAGAACATCAGGTAGGTTTAGGGGGAGTTTTGGGGTGGATCTATGTCTTTTGGGGTTTACTTTCGTTTTTTGGGGTGATGCAGTTCTTTTTTGGGTTGTTTTTGACATGTTTTTGGGTCTCCCTTTGGTTTTAGTTGGGTTCTTGTTGGTCATCATGGTGGAAAAGTGTAAATTGTGGGTTTTGGAGAAAATCAGGTAGGTTTAGTGGGACTTTTGGGGTGGATCTATGGCTTTTGGGGTTTTCTTTCGTTTTTTGTGTTGCTCCCGTTCTTGTTTGGGGTGTTTTTGACGTGTTTTGGGGTCTCCGTTGGGTTTCGTTGGGTTTTCCGTGGTCATCATGGTGGAAAAGTGTAGATTGTGGGTTTTGAAGAACATCAGGTAGGTTTAGGGGACTTTTGGGGTGGATTCATGGTATTTGGGCTTTTCTTCTGTTTTTTGGGGTGATGCCGTTCCTTTTTTCGCGTGTTTTTGACATGTTTTGGGGTCTCCGTTTGGTTTTATTTGTGTTTTCTGTGGTCATCATGGTGGAAAAGTGTAGATTGTGGGTTTTGGAGAACTTCAGGTAGGTTTAGGGGACTTTTGGGGTGGATTCATGGTATTTGGGGTTTTCTTCTCTTTTTGGGGTGATGCAGTTCTTTTTTGGGGTGTTTTTGACATGTTTTGGGGTCTCCGTTTGGTTTTAGTTGGGTTCTTGTTGGTCATCATGGTGGAAAAATGTAAACTGTGGAGTGTTGGAGAACATCTGGTAGGTTTAGGGGGACTTTTGGGGTGGATCTATGGCTTTTGGGGTTTTCTTTCGTTTTTTGTGTTGATCCCGTTCTTGTTTGGGGTGTTTTTGACGTGTTTTGGGGTCTCCGTTGGGTTTCGTTGGGTTTTCCGTGGTCATCATGGTGGAAAAGTGTAGATTGTGGGTTTTGGAGAACTTCAGGTAGGTTTAGGGGACTTTTGGGGTGGATTCATGGTATTTGGGGTTTTCTTCTCTTTTTGGGGTGATGCAGTTCTTTTTTGGGGTGTTTTTGACATGTTTTGTAGTCTCCGTTTGGTTTTAGTTGGGTTCTTGTTGGTCATCATGGTGGAAAAGTGTAAATTGTGGGGTTTTGGAGAACATCAGGTAGGTTTAGGGGGACTTTTGGGGTGGATCTATGGCTTTTGGGGTTTTCTTTCGTTTTTTGTGTTGATCCCGTTCTTGTTTGGGGTGTTTTTGAGGTGTTTTGTGGTCTCCGTTGGGTTTCGTTGGGTTTTCCGTGGTCATCATGGTGGAAAAGTGTAGATTGTGGGTTTTGGAGAACTTCAGGTAGGTTTAGGGGACATTTGGGGTGGATTCATGGTATTTGGGGTTTTCTTCTCTTTTTGGGGTGATGCAGTTCTTTTTTGGGGTGTTTTTGACATGTTTTGGTGTCTCCGTTTGGTTTTAGTTGGGTTCTTGTTGGTCATCATGGTGGAAAAGTGTAAATTTTGGAGTTTTGGAGAACATCTGGTAGGTTTAGGGGGACTTTTGGGGTGGATCTATGGCTTTTGGGGTTTTCTTTCGTTTTTTTGTGTTGATCCCGTTTTTGTTTGGGGTGTTTTTGACGTGTTTTGGGGTCTCCGTTGGTTTTCGTTGGGTTTTCCGTGGTCATCATGGTGGAAAAGTGTAGATTGTGGGTTTTGGAGAACTTCAGGTAGGTTTAGGGGGACTTTTGGGGTGGATCTATGTCTTTTGGGGTTTTCTTTCGTTTTTTGTGTTGATCCCGTTCTTGTTTGGGGTGTTTTTGACGTGTTTTGGGGTCTCCGTTGGGTTTCGTTGGGTTTTCCGTTGCCATCGTAGTGGAATATTATAGATTGTGGGTTTTGGAGAACTTCAGGTAGGTTTAGGGGGACTTTTGGGGTGGATCTATGGCTTTTGGTGTTTTCTTTCGTTTTTTTTGTGTTGATCCCGTTCTTGTTTGGGGTGTTTTTGACGTGTTTTGGGGTCTCCGTTGGGTTTCGTTGGGTTTTCCGTGGTCATCATGGTGAAAAGTGTAGATTGTGGGTTTTGGAGAACTTCAGGTAGGTTTAGGGGACATTTGGGGTGGATTCATGGTATTTGGGGTTTTCTTCTCTTTTTGGGGTGATGCAGTTCTTTTTTGGGGTGTTTTTGACATGTTTTGGTGTCTCCGTTTGGTTTTAGTTGGGTTCTTGTTGGTCATCATGGTGGAAAAGTGTAAATTGTGGGTTTTTGGAGAACATCAGGTAGGTTTAGGGGGACTTTTTGGGTGGATCTATGTCTTTTGGGGTTTTCTTTCGTTATTTATGGTGATGCAGTTCTTTTTTGGGTTGTTTTTGACATGTTTTTGGGTCTCCCTTTGGTTTTAGTTGGGTTCTTGTTGGTCATCATGGTGGAAAAGTGTAAATTCTGTGGTTTTGGAGAAAATCAGGTAGGTTTAGGGGGACTTTTGGGGTGGATCTATGGCTTTTGGTGTTTTCTTTCGTTTTTTTGTGTTGATCCCGTTCTTGTTTGGGGTGTTTTTGACGTGTTTTGGGGTCTCCGTTGGGTTTCGTTGGGTTTTCCGTGGTCATCATGGTGGAAAAGTGTAGATTGTGGGTTTTGGAGAACTTCAGGTAGGTTTAGGGGACTTTTGGGGTGGATTCATGGTATTTGGGGTTTTCTTCTGTTTTTTTGGGTGATGCAGTTCGTTTTTTAGCGTGTTTTTGACAAGTTTTGGGGTCTCCGTTTGGTTTTAGTTGGGTTCTTGTTGGTCATCATGGTGGAAAAGTGTAAATTGTGGGGTTTTGGAGAACATCAGGTAGGTTTAGGGGGACTTTTGGGGTGGATCTATGTCTTTTGGGGTTTTCTTTCGTTTTTTGTTTTGATCCCGTTCTTGTTTGGGGTGTTTTTGACGTGTTTTGGGGTCTCCGTTGGATTTCGTTGGGTTTTCCGTGGTCATCATGGTGGAAAAGTGTAGATTGTGGGTTTTGGAGAACTTCAGGTAGGTTTAGGGGACTTTTGGGGTGGATTCATGGTATTTGGGGTTTTCTTCTCTTTTTGGGGTGATGCAGTTCTTTCTTGGGGTGTTTTTGACATGTTTTGGTGTCTCCGTTTGGTTTTAGTTGGGTTCTTGTTGGTCATCATGGTGGAAAAGTGTAAATTTTGGAGTTTTGGAGAACATCAGGTAGGTTTAGGGGGACTTTTGGGGTGGATCTATGGCTTTTGGTGTTTTCTTTCTTTTTTTTGTGTTGATCCTGTTCTTGTTTGGGGTGTTTTTGACGTGTTTTGGGGTCTCCGTTGGGTTTCGTTGGGTTTTCCTGGTCATCGTGGTGGAAAAGTGTAGATTGTGGGTTTTGGAGAACTTCAGGTAGGTTTAGGGGGACTTTTGGGTGGATTCATGGTATTTGGGGTTTTCTTCTCTTTTTGGGGTGATGCAGTTCTTTTTTGGGGTGTTTTTGACATATTTTGGTGTCTCCGTTTGGTTTTAGTTGGGTCCTTGTTGGTCATCATGGTGGAAAAGTGTAAATTGTGGGGTTTTGGAGAACATCTGGTAGGTTTAGGGGGAGTTTTGGGGTGGATCTATGTCTTTTGGGGTTTACTTTCGTTTTTTGGGGTGATGCAGTTATTTTTTGGGTTGTTTTTGACATGTTTTTGGGTCTCCCTTTGGTTTTAGTTGGGTTCTTGTTGGTCATCATGGTGGAAAAGTGTAAATTGTGGGTTTTGGAGAAAATCAGGTAGGTTTAGGGGGACTTTTCGGGTGGATCTATGGCTTTTGGGGTTTTCTTTCGTTTTTTGTGTTGCTCCCGTTCTTGTTTGGGGTGTTTTTGACGTGTTTTGGGGTCTCCGTTGGGTTTCGTTGGGTTTTCCGTGGTCATCATGGTGGAAAAGTGTAGATTGTGGGTTTTGGAGAACTTCAGGTAGGTTTAGGGGACTTTTGGGGTGGATTCATGGTATTTGGGGTTTTCTTCTCTTTTTGGGGTGATGCAGTTCTTTTTTGGGGTGTTTTTGACATGTTTTGGGGTCTCCGTTTGGTTTTAGTTGGGTTCTTGTTGGTCATCATGGTGGAAAAGTGTAAATTGTGGGGTTTTGGAGAACATCAGGTAGGTTTAGGGGGACTTTTGGGGTGGATCTATGTCTTTTGGGGTTTTCTTTCTTTTTTTGGGGTGATGCAGTTCTTTTTTGGGTTGTTTTTGACATGTTTTTGGGTCTCCCTTTGGTTTTAGTTGGGTTCTTGTTGGTCATCATGGTGGAAAAGTGTAAATTGTGGGGTTTTGGAGATCATCATGTAGGTTAATGGGGACTTTTGGGGTGGATCTATGGCTTTTGGTGTTTTCTTTCGTTTTTTTGTGTTGATCCCGTTCTTGTTTGGGGTGTTTTTGAGGTGTTTTGGGGTCTCCGTTGGGTTTCGTTGGGTTTTCCGTGGTCATCATGGTGGAAAAGTGTAGATTGTGGGTTTTGGAGAACTTCAGGTAGGTTTAGGGGACTTTTGGGGTGGATTCATGGTATTTGGGGTTTTCTTCTCTTTTTGGGGTGATGCAGTTCTTTCTTGGGGTGTTTTTGACATGTTTTGGTGTCTCCGTTTGGTTTTATTTGGGTTCTTGTTGGTCATCATGGTGGAAAAGTGTAAATTGTGGAGTTTTGGAGAACATCAGGTAGGTTTAGGGGGAGTTTTGGGGTGGATCTATGTCTTTTGGGGTTTTCTTTCGTTTTTTGGGGTGATGCAGTTCTTTATTGGGTTGTTTTTGACATGTTTTTTGGTCTCCCTTTGGTTTTAGTTGGGTTCTTGTTGGTCATCATGGTGGAAAAGTGTAAATTGTGGGTTTTGGAGAAAATCAGGTAGGTTTAGGGGACTTTTGGGGTGGATTCATGGTATTTGGGGTTTTCTTCTGTTTTTTTGGGGTGATGCAGTTCTTTTTTGGTGTGTTTTTGACATGTTTTGGGGTCTCCGTTTGGTTTTAGTTGGGTTCTTGTTGGTCATCATGGTGGAAAAGTGTAAATTGTGGGGTTTTGGAGAACATCAGGTAGGTTTAGGGGACTTTTGGGGTGGATCTATGGCTTTTGTGGTTTTCTTTCGTTTTTTGTGTTGATCCCGTTCTTGTTTGGGGTGTTTTTGAGGTGTTTTGGGGTCTCCGTTGGGTTTCGTTGGGTTTTCCTGGTCATCGTGGTGGAAAAGTGTAGATTGTGGGTTTTGGAGAACTTCAGGTAGGATTAGGGGACTTTTGGGGTGGATTCATTGTATTTGGGCTTTTCTTCTGTTTTAGGGGTGATGCAGTTCTTTTTTGGGGTGTTTTTGAAATGTTTTGGTGTCTCCGTTTGGTTTTAGTTGGGTTCTTGTTGGTCATCATGGTGTAAAAGTGTAGATTGTGGGTTTTGGAGAACTTCAGGTAGGTTTAGGGGACTTTTGGGGTGGATTCATGGTATTTGGGCTTTTCTTCTGTTTTTTTGGGGTGATGCAGTTCTTTTTTTAGCGTGTTTTTGACATGTTTTTGGGTCTCCCTTTGGTTTTAGTTGGGTTCTTGTTGGTCATCATGGTGGAAAAGTGTAAATTGTGGGGTTTTGGAGAACATCAGGTAGGTTTAGGGGACTTTTGGGGTGGATCTATGGCTTTTGGTGTTTTCTTTCGTTTTTTTGTGTTGATCCCGTTCTTGTTTGGGGTGTTTTTGAGGTGTTTTGGGGTCTCCGTTGGGTTTCGTTGGGTTTTCCGTGGTCATTATGGTGGAAAAGTGTAGATTGTGGGTTTTGGAGAACTTCAGGTAGGTTTAGGGGACTTTTGGGGTGGATTCATGGTATTTGGGGTTTTCTTCTCTATTTGGGGTGATGCAGTTCCTTTTTTGGGGTGTTTTTGACATGTTTTGTAGTCTCCGTTTGGTTTTAGTTGGGTTCTTGTTGGTCATCATGGTGGAAAAGTGTAGATTGTGGGTTTTGGAGAACATCAGGTAGGTTTAGGGGGACTTTTGGGGTGGATCTATGTCTTTTGGGGTTTTCTTTCGTTTTTTGGGGTGATGCAGTTCTTTTTTGTGTTGTTTTTGACATGTTTTTGGGTCTCCCTTTGGTTTTAGTTGGGTTCTTGTTGGTCATCATGGTGGAAAAGTGTAAATTGTGGGTTTTGGAGAAAATCAGGTAGGTTTAGGGGGACCTTTGGGGTGGATCTATGTCTTTTGGGGTTTTCTTTCGTTTTTTGTGCTGCTCCCGTTCTTTTTTGGGGTGTTTTTGACGTGTTTTGGGGTCTCCGTTGGGTTTCGTTGGGTTTTCCGTGGTCATCATGGTGGAAAAGTGTAGATTGTGGGTTTTGGAGAACTTCAGGTAGGTTTAGGGGACTTTTGGGGTGGATTCATGGTATTTGGGGTTTTCTTCTGTTTTTTTGGGGTGATGCAGTTCTTTTTTGGTGTGTTTTTGACATGTTTTGGTGTCTCCGTTTGGTTTTAGTTGGGTTCTTGTTGGTCATCATGGTGGAAAAGTGTAAATTGTGGGGTTTTGGAGAACATCAGGTAGGTTTAGGGGACTTTTGGGGTGGATCTATGGCTTTTGGGGTTTTCTTTCGTTTTTTGGCGTGATGCAGTTCTTTATTGGGTTGTTTTTGACATGTTTTTGGGTCTCCCTTTGGTTTTAGTTGGGTTCTTGTTGGTCATCATGGTGGAAAAGTGTAAATTGTGGGTTTTGGAGAACATCAGGTAGGTTTAGGGGGACTTTTGGGGTGGATCTATGTCTTTTGGGGTTTTCTTTCGTTTTTTGTGTTGATCCCGTTCTTGTTTGGGGTGTTTTTGAGGGGTTTTGGGGTCTCCGTTGGGTTTCGTTGGGTTTTCCGTGGTCATCATGGTGGAAAAGTGTAGATTGTGGGTTTTGGAGAACTTCAGGTAGGTTTAGGGGACATTTGGGGTGGATTCATGGTATTTGGGGTTTTCTTCTCTTTTTGGGGTGATGCAGTTCTTTTTTGGGGTGTTTTTGACATGTTTTGGTGTCTCCGTTTGGTTTTAGTTGGGTTCTTGTTGGTCATCATGGTGGAAAAGTGTAAATTTTGGAGTTTTGGAGAACATCTGGTAGGTTTAGGGGGACTTTTGGGGTGGATCTATGGCTTTTGGTGTTTTCTTTCGTTTTTTTGTGTTGATCCCGTTCTTTTTTGGTGTGTTTTTGACGTGTTTTGGGGTCTCCGTTGGGTTTCGTTGGGTTTTCCTGGTCATCGTGGTGGAAAAGTGTAGATTGTGGGTTTTGGAGAACTTTAGGTAGGATTAGGGGACTTTTGGGGTGGATTCATTGTATTTGGGGTTTTCTTCTCTTTTTGGGGTGATGCAGTTCTTTTTTGGGGTGTTTTTGACATGTTTTGGTGTCTCCGTTTGGTTTTAGTTGGGTTCTTGTTGGTCATCATGGTGTAAAAGTGTAGATTGTGGGTTTTGGAGAACTTCAGGTAGGTTTAGGGGACTTTTGGGGTGGATTCATGGTATTTGGGCTTTTCTTCTGTTTTTTGGGGTGATGCAGTTCTTTTTGGGGGTGTTTTTGACATATTTTGGTGTTTCCGTTTGGTTTTAGTTGGGTTCTTGTTGGTCATCATGGTGGAAAAGTGTAAATTGTGGGGTTTTGGAGAACATCAGGTAGGTTTAGGGGACTTTTGGGGTGGATCTATGGCTTTTGGTGTTTTCTTTCATTTTTTTGTGTTGATCCCGTTCTTGTTTGGGGTGTTTTTGAGGTGTTTTGGGGTCTCCGTTGGGTTTCGTTGGGTTTTCCGTGGTCATTATGGTGGAAAAGTGTAGATTGTGGGTTTTGGAATACTTCAGGTAGGTTTAGGGGACTTTTGGGGTGGATTCATGGTATTTGGGCTTTTCTTCTCTATTTGGGGTGATGCAGTTCCTTTTTTGGGGTGTTTTTGACATGTTTTGTAGTCTCCGTTTGGTTTTAGTTGGGTTCTTGTTGGTCATCATGGTGGAAAAGTGTAGATTGTGGGTTTTGGAGAACATCAGGTAGGTTTAGGGGGACTTTTGGGGTGGATCTATGTCTTTTGGGGTTTTCTTTCGTTTTTTGGGGTGATGCAGTTCTTTTTTGGGTTGTTTTTGACATGTTTTTGGGTCTCCCTTTGGTTTTAGTTGGGTTCTTGTTGGTCATCATGGTGGAAAAGTGTAAATTGTGGGTTTTGGAGAAAATCAGGTAGGTTTAGGGGGACCTTTGGGGTGGATCTATGGCTTTTGGGGTTTTCTTTCGTTGTTTGTGTTGCTCCCGTTCTTTTTTGGGGTGTTTTTGACGTGTTTTGGGGTCTCCGTTGGGTTTCGTTGGGTTTTCCGTGGTCATCATGGTGGAAAAGTGTAGATTGTGGGTTTTGGAGAACTTCAGGTAGGTTTAGGGGACTTTTGGGGTGGATTCATGGTATTTGGGGTTTTCTTCTGTTTTTTTGGGGTGATGCAGTTCTTTTTTGGGGTGTTTTTGACATGTTTTGGTGTCTCCGTTTGGTTTTAGTTGGGTTCTTGTTGGTCATCATGGTGGAAAAGTGTAAATTGTGGGGTTTTGGAGAACATCAGGTAGGTTTAGGGGACTTTTGGGGTGGATCTATGGCTTTTGGGGTTTTCTTTCGTTTTTTGGGGTGATGCAGTTCTTTATTGGGTTGTTTTTGACATGTTTTTGGGTCTCCCTTTGGTTTTAGTTGGGTTCTTGTTGGTCATCATGGTGGAAAAGTGTAAATTGTGGGTTTTGGAGAAAATCAGGTAGGTTTAGGGGGACTTTTGGGGTGGATCTATGGCTTTTGGGGTTTTCTTTCGTTTTTTGTGTTGCTCCCGTTCTTGTTTGGGGTGTTTTTGACGTGTTTTGGGGTCTCCGTTGGGTTTCGTTGGGTTTTCCGTTGTCATCATGGTGGAAAAGTGTAGATTGTGGGTTTTGGAGAACTTCAGGTAGGTTTAGGGGACTTTTGGGGTGGATTCATGGTATTTGGGGTTCTCTTCTGTTTTTTTTGGGGTGATGCAGTTCTTTTTTGGTGTGTTTTTGACATGTTTTGGGGTCTCCGTTTGGTTTTAGTTGGGTTCTTGTTGGTCATCATGGTGGAAAAGTGTAAATTGTGGGTTTTGGAGAACATCAGGTAGGTTTAGGGGGACTTTTGGGGTGGATCTATGGCTTTTGGGGTTTTCTTTCGTTTTTTGTGTTGATCCCGTTCTTGTTTGGGGTGTTTTTGAGGGGTTTTGGGGTCTCCGTTGGGTTTCGTTGGGTTTTCCGTGGTCATCATGGTGGAAAAGTGTAGATTGTGGGTTTTGGAGAACTTCAGGTAGGTTTAGGGGACATTTGGGGTGGATTCATGGTATTTGGGGTTTTCTTCTCTTTTTGGGGTGATGCAGTTCTTTTTTGGGGTGTTTTTGACATGTTTTGGTGTCTCCGTTTGGTTTTAGTTGGGTTCTTGTTGGTCATCATGGTGGAAAAGTGTAAATTTTGGAGTTTTGGAGAACATCTGGTAGGTTTAGGGGGACTTTTGGGGTGGATCTATGGCTTTTGGGGTTTTCTTTCGTTTTTTTGTGTTGATCCCGTTCTTTTTTGGTGTGTTTTTGACGTGTTTTGGGGTCTCCGTTGGGTTTCGTTGGGTTTTCCTGGTGATCGTGGTGGAAAAGTGTAGATTGTGGGTTTTGGAGAACTTTAGGTAGGATTAGGGGACTTTTGGGGTGGATTCATTGTATTTGGGGTTTTCTTCTCTTTTTGGGGTGATGCAGTTCTTTTTTGGGGTGTTTTTGACATGTTTTGGTGTCTCCGTTTGGTTTTAGTTGGGTTCTTGTTGGTCATCATGGTGTAAAAGTGTAGATTGTGGGTTTTGGAGAAGTTCAGGTAGGTTTAGGGGACTTTTGGGGTGGATTCATGGTATTTGGGCTTTTCTTCTGTTTTTTTGGGGTGATGCAGTTCTTTTTTGGGGTGTTTTTGACATGTTTTGGTGTTTCCGTTTGGTTTTAGTTGGGTTCTTGTTGGTCATCATGGTGGAAAAGTGTAAATTTTGGAGTATTGGAGAACATCTGGTAGGTTTAGGGGGACTTTTGGGGTGGATCTATGGCTTTTGGTGTTTTCTTTCGTTTTTTTGTGTTGATCCCGTTCTTTTTTGGTGTGTTTTTGACGTGTTTTGGGGTCTCCGTTGGGTTTCGTTGGGTTTTCCTGGTGATCGTGGTGGAAAAGTGTAGATTGTGGGTTTTGGAGAACTTCAGGTAGGATTAGGGGACTTTTGGGGTGGATTCATTGTATTTGGGGTTTTCTTCTCTTTTTGGGGTGATGCAGTTCTTTTTTGGGGTCTTTTTGACATGTTTTGGTGTCTCCGTTTGGTTTTAGTTGGGTTCTTGTTGGTCATCATGGTGTAAAAGTGTAGATTGTGGGTTTTGGAGAACTTCAGGTAGGTTTAGGGGACTTTTGGGGTGGATTCATGGTATTTGGGCTTTTCTTCTGTTTTTTGGGGTGATGCAGTTCTTTTTTTAGCGTGTTTTTGACATGTTTTTGGGTCTCCCTTTGGTTTTAGTTGGGTTCTTGTTGGTCATCATGGTGGAAAAGTGTAAATTGTGGGGTTTTGGAGAACATCAGGTAGGTTTAGGGGACTTTTGGGGTGGATCTATGGCTTTTGGGGTTTTCTTTCGTTTTTTGGCGTGATGCAGTTCTTTATTGGGTTGTTTTTGACATGTTTTTGGGTCTCCCTTTGGTTTTAGTTGGGTTCTTGTTGGTCATCATGGTGGAAAAGTGTAAATTGTGGGTTTTGGAGAAAATCAGGTAGGTTTAGGGGGACTTTTGGGGTGGATCTATGGCTTTTGGGGTTTTCTTTCGTTTTTTGTGTTGCTCCCGTTCTTGTTTGGGGTGTTTTTGACGTGTTTTGGGGTCTCCGTTGGGTTTCGTTGGGTTTTCCGTTGTCATCATGGTGGAAAAGTGTAGATTGTGGGTTTTGGAGAACTTCAGGTAGGTTTAGGGGACTTTTGGGGTGGATTCATGGTATTTGGGGTTCTCTTCTGTTTTTTTTGGGGTGATGCAGTTCTTTTTTGGTGTGTTTTTGACATGTTTTGGGGTCTCCGTTTGGTTTTAGTTGGGTTCTTGTTGGTCATCATGGTGGAAAAGTGTAAATTGTGGGTTTTGGAGAACATCAGGTAGGTTTAGGGGGACTTTTGGGGTGGATCTATGTCTTTTGGGGTTTTCTTTCGTTTTTTGTGTTGATCCCGTTTTTGTTTGGGGTGTTTTTGAGGGGTTTTGGGGTCTCCGTTGGGTTTCGTTGGGTTTTCCGTGGTCATCATGGTGGAAAAGTGTAGATTGTGGGTTTTGGAGAACTTCAGGTAGGTTTAGGGGACATTTGGGGTGGATTCATGGTATTTGGGGTTTTCTTCTCTTTTTGGGGTGATGCAGTTCTTTTTTGGTGTGTTTTTGACATGTTTTGGTGTCTCCGTTTGGTTTTAGTTGGGTTCTTGTTGGTCATCATGGTGGAAAAGTGTAAATTTTGGAGTTTTGGAGAACATCTGTTAGGTTTAGGGGGACTTTTGGGGTGGATCTATGGCTTTTGGTGTTTTCTTTCGTTTTTTTGTGTTGATCCCGTTCTTTTTTGGTGTGTTTTTGACGTGTTTTGGGGTCTCCGTTGGGTTTCGTTGGGTTTTCCTGGTGATCGTGGTGGAAAAGTGTAGATTGTGGGTTTTGGAGAACTTTAGGTAGGATTAGGGGACTTTTGGGGTGGATTCATTGTATTTGGGGTTTTCTTCTCTTTTTGGGGTGATGCAGTTCTTTTTTGGGGTGTTTTTGACATGTTTTGGTGTCTCCGTTTGGTTTTAGTTGGGTTCTTGTTGGTCATCATGGTGTAAAAGTGTAGATTGTGGGTTTTGGAGAACTTCAGGTAGGTTTAGGGGACTTTTGGGGTGGATTCATGGTATTTGGGCTTTTCTTCTCTTTTTGGGGTGATGCAGTTCTTTTTTGGGGTGTTTTTGACATGTTTTGGTGTTTCCGTTTGGTTTTAGTTGGGTTCTTGTTGGTCATCATGGTGGAAAAGTGTAAATTTTGGAGTTTTGGAGAACATCTGGTAGGTTTAGGGGGACTTTTGGGGTGGATCTATGGCTTTTGGTGTTTTCTTTCGTTTTTTTGTGTTGATCCCGTTCTTTTTTGGTGTGTTTTTGACGTGTTTTGGGGTCTCCGTTGGGTTTCGTTGGGTTTTCCCAGTGATCGTGGTGGAAAAGTGTAGATTGTGGGTTTTAGAGAACTTCAGGTAGGATTAGGGGACTTTTGGGGTGGATTCATTGTATTTGGGGTTTTCTTCTCTTTTTGGGGTGATGCAGTTCTTTTTTGGGGTCTTTTTGACATGTTTTGGTGTCTCCGTTTGGTTTTAGTTGGGTTCTTGTTGGTCATCATGGTGTAAAAGTGTAGATTGTGGGTTTTGGAGAACTTCAGTTAGGTTTAGGGGACTTTTGGGGTGGATTCATGGTATTTGGGCTTTTCTTCTGTTTTTTGGGGTGATGCAGTTCTTTTTTTAGCGTGTTTTTGACATGTTTTTGGGTCTCCCTTTGGTTTTAGTTGGGTTCTTGTTGGTCATCATGGTGGAAAAGTGTAAATTGTGGGGTTTTGGAGAACATCTGTTAGGTTTAGGGGGACTTTTGGGGTGGATCTATGGCTTTTGGTGTTTTCTTTCGTTTTTTTGTGTTGATCCCGTTCTTGTTTGGGGTGTTTTTGAGGTGTTTTGGGGTCTCCGTTGGGTTTCGTTGGGTTTTCCGTGGTCATCATGGTGGAAAAGTGTAGATTGTGGGTTTTGGAGAACTTCAGGTAGGTTTAGGGGGACTTTTGGGGTGGATTCATGGTATTTGGGCTTTTCTTCTCTATTTGGGGTGATGCAGTTCCTTTTTTGGGGTGTTTTTGACATGTTTTGTAGTCTCCGTTTGGTTTTAGTTGGGTTCTTGTTGGTCATCATGGTGGAAAAGTGTAGATTGTGGGGTTTTGGAGAACATCAGGTAGGTTTAGGGGGACTTTTGGGGTGGATCTATGTCTTTTGGGGTTTCTTTCGTTTTTTGGGGGTGATGCAGTTCTTTTTTGTGTTGTTTTTGACATGTTTTTGGGTCTCCCTTTGGTTTTAGTTGGGTTCTTGTTGGTCATCATGGTGGAAAAGTGTAAATTGTGGGTTTTGGAGAAAATCAGGTAGGTTTAGGGGGACTTTTGGGGTGGATCTATGGCTTTTGGTGTTTTCTTTCGTTTTTTGTGTTGATCCCGTTCTTGTTTGGGGTGTTTTTGAGGTGTTTTGGGGTCTCCGTTGGGTTTCGTTGGGTTTTCCGTGGTCATCATGGTGGAAAAGTGTAGATTGTGGGTTTTGGAGAACTTCAGGTAGGTTTAGGGGACTTTTGGGGTGGATTCATGGTATTTGGGGTTTTCTTCTGTTTTTTTGGGGTGATGCAGTTCTTTTTTGGTGTGTTTTTGACATGTTTTGGGGTCTCCGTTTGGTTTTAGTTGGGTTCTTGTTGGTCATCATGGTGGAAAAGTGTAAATTGTGGGGTTTTGGAGAACATCAGGTAGGTTTAGGGGACTTTTGGGGTGGATCTATGGCTTTTGGGGTTTTCTTTCGTTTTTTGGTGTGATGCAGTTCTTTTTTGGGTTGTTTTTGACATGTTTTTTGGTCTCCCTTTGGTTTTAGTTGGGTTCTTGTTGGTCATCATGGTGGAAAAGTGTAAATTCTGCGGTTTTGGAGAACATCAGGTAGGTTTAGGGGACTTTTGGGTTGGATTCATGGTATTTGGCTTTTCTTCTTCTTTTTTGGGTGATGCAGTTCGTTTTTTAGCGTGTTTTTGACATGTTTTGTAGTCTCCGTTTGGTTTTAGTTGGGTTCTTGTTGGTCATCATGGTGGAAAAGTGTAAATTATGGGGTTTAGGAGAACATCAGGTAGGTTTAGGGGACTTTTGGGGTGTATCTATGGCTTTTGGGGTTTTCTTTCGTTTTTTGTGTTGATCCCGTTCTTGTTTGGGGTGTTTTTGACGTGTTTTGGGGTCTCCGTTGGGTTTCGTTGGGTTTTCCGTGGTCATCATGGTGGAAAAGTGTAGATTGTGGGTTTTGGAGAACTTCAGGTAGGTTTAGGGGACATTTGGGGTGGATTCATGGTATTTGGGGTTTTCTTCTCTTTTTGGGGTGATGCAGTTCTTTTTTGGGGTGTTTTTGACATGTTTTGGTGTCTCCGTTTGGTTTTAGTTGGGTCCTTGTTGGTCATCATGGTGGAAAAATGTAAATTGTGGGGTTTTGGAGAACATCTGGTAGGTTTAGGGGGACTTTTGGGGTGGATCTATGTCTTTTGGGGTTTTCTTTCGTTATTTTGTGTTGATCCCGTTCTTGTTTGGGGTGTTTTTGACGTGTTTTTGGGTCTCCGTTGGGTTTCGTTGGGTTTTCCGTGGTCATCATGGTGGAAAAGTGTAGATTGTGGGTTTTGGAGAACTTCAGGTAGGTTTAGGGGACTTTTGGGATGGATTCATGGTATTTGGGGTTCTCTTCTGTTTTTTTTGGGGTGATGCAGTTCTTTTTTGGTGTGTTTTTGACATGTTTTGGGGTCTCCGTTTGGTTTTAGTTGGGTTCTTGTTGGTCATCATGGTGGAAAAGTGTAAATTGTGGGTTTTGGAGAACATCAGGTAGGTTTAGGGGGACTTTTGGGGTGGATCTATGTCTTTTGGGGTTTTCTTTCGTTTTTTGTGTTGATCCCGTTTTTGTTTGGGGTGTTTTTGAGGGGTTTTGGGGTCTCCGTTGGGTTTCGTTGGGTTTTCCGTGGTCATCATGGTGGAAAAGTGTAGATTGTGGGTTTTGGAGAACTTCAGGTAGGTTTAGGGGACATTTGGGGTGGATTCATGGTATTTGGGGTTTTCTTCTCTTTTTGGGGTGATGCAGTTCTTTTTTGGGGTGTTTTTGACATGTTTTGGTGTCTCCGTTTGGTTTTAGTTGGGTTCTTGTTGGTCATCATGGTGGAAAAGTGTAAATTTTGGAGTTTTGGAGAACATCTGTTAGGTTTAGGGGGACTTTTGGGGTGGATCTATGGCTTTTGGTGTTTTCTTTCGTTTTTTTGTGTTGATCCCGTTCTTTTTTGGTGTGTTTTTGACGTGTTTTGGGGTCTCCGTTGGGTTTCGTTGGGTTTTCCTGGTGATCGTGGTGGAAAAGTGTAGATTGTGGGTTTTGGAGAACTTTAGGTAGGATTAGGGGACTTTTGGGGTGGATTCATTGTATTTGGGGTTTTCTTCTCTTTTTGGGGTGATGCAGTTCTTTTTTGGGGTGTTTTTGACATGTTTTGGTGTCTCCGTTTGGTTTTAGTTGGGTTCTTGTTGGTCATCATGGTGGAAAAGTGTAGATTGTGGGTTTTGGAGAAGTTCAGGTAGGTTTAGGGGACTTTTGGGGTGGATTCATGGTATTTGGGGTTTTCTTCAGTTTTTTGGGGTGATGCAGTTCTTTTTGGGGGTGTTTTTGACATGTTTTGGTGTTTCCGTTTGGTTTTAGTTGGGTTCTTGTTGGTCATCATGGTGGAAAAGTGTAAATTTTGGAGTTTTGGAGAACATCTGGTAGGTTTAGGGGGACTTTTGGGGTGGATCTATGGCTTTTGGTGTTTTCTTTCGTTTTTTTGTGTTGATCCCGTTCTTTTTTGGTGTGTTTTTGACGTGTTTTGGGGTCTCCGTTGGGTTTCGTTGGGTTTTCCTGGTGATCGTGGTGGAAAAGTGTAGATTGTGGGTTTTGGAGAACTTCAGGTAGGTTTAGGGGACTTTTGGGGTGGATTCATTGTATTTGGGGTTTTCTTCTCTTTTTGGGGTGATGCAGTTCTTTTTTGGGGTCTTTTTGACATGTTTTGGGGTCTCCGTTTGGTTTTAGTTGGGTTCTTGTTGGTCATCATGGTGGAAAAGTGTAAATTGTGGGGTTTTGGAGAACATCAGGTAGGTTTAGGGGGACTTTTGGGGTGGATCTATGTCTTTTGGGGTTTTCTTTCTTTTTTTGGGGTGATGCAGTTCTTTTTTGGGTTGTTTTTGACATGTTTTTGGGTCTCCCTTTGGTTTTAGTTGGGTTCTTGTTGGTCATCATGGTGGAAAAGTGTAAATTGTGGGGTTTTGGAGATCATCATGTAGGTTAATGGGGACTTTTGGGGTGGATCTATGGCTTTTGGTGTTTTCTTTCGTTTTTTTGTGTTGATCCCGTTCTTGTTTGGGGTGTTTTTGAGGTGTTTTGGGGTCTCCGTTGGGTTTCGTTGGGTTTTCCGTGGTCATCATGGTGGAAAAGTGTAGATTGTGGGTTTTGGAGAACTTCAGGTAGGTTTAGGGGACTTTTGGGGTGGATTCATGGTATTTGGGCTTTTCTTCTCTATTTGGGGTGATGCAGTTCCTTTTTTGGGGTGTTTTTGACATGTTTTGTAGTCTCCGTTTGGTTTTAGTTGGGTTCTTGTTGGTCATCATGGTGGAAAAGTGTAGATTGTGGGTTTTGGAGAACATCAGGTAGGTTTAGGGGGACTTTTGGGGTGGATCTATGTCTTTTGGGGTTTTCTTTCGTTTTTTGGGGTGATGCAGTTCTTTTTTGTGTTGTTTTTGACATGTTTTTGGGTCTCCCTTTGGTTTTAGTTGGGTTCTTGTTGGTCATCATGGTGGAAAAGTGTAAATTGTGGGTTTTGGAGAAAATCAGGTAGGTTTAGGGGGACTTTTGGGGTGGATCTATGTCTTTTGGGGTTTTCTTTCGTTTTTTTGTGTTCATCCCGTTCTTTTTTGGGGTGTTTTTGAGGTGTTTTGGGGTCTCCGTTGGGTTTCGTTGGGTTTTCCGTGGTCATCATGGTGGAAAAGTGTAGATTGTGGGTTTTGGAGAACTTCAGGTAGGTTTAGGGGACTTTTGGGGTGGATTCATGGTATTTGGGGTTTTCTTCTGTTTTTTGGGGTGATGCAGTTCTTTTTTGGGGTGTTTTTGACATGTTTTGGGGTCTCCGTTTGGTTTTAGTTGGGTTCTTGTTGGTCATCATGGTGTAAAAGTGTAAATTTTGGAGTTTTGGAGAACATCAGGTAGGTTTAGGGGGACTTTTGGGGTGGATCTATGGCTTTTGGTGTTTTCTTTCGTTTTTTTGTGTTGATCCCGTTCTTTTTTGGTGTGTTTTTGACGTGTTTTGGGGTCTCCGTTGGGTTTCGTTGGGTTTTCCTGGTGATCGTGGTGGAAAAGTGTAGATTGTGGGTTTTGGAGAACTTCAGGTAGGATTAGGGGACTTTTGGGGTGGATTCATTGTATTTGGGGTTTTATTCTCTTTTTGGGGTGATGCAGTTCTTTTTTGGGGTCTTTTTGACATGTTTTGGTGTCTCCGTTTGGTTTTATTTGGGTTCTTGTTGGTCATCATTGTGTAAAAGTGTAGATTGTGGGTTTTGGAGAACTTCAGGTAGGTGTAGGGGACTTTTGGGGTGGATTCATGGTATTTGGGCTTTTCTTCTGTTTTTTGGGGTGATGCAGTTCTTTTTTTAGCGTGTTTTTGACATGTTTTTGGGTCTCCCTTTGGTTTTAGTTGGGTTCTTGTTGGTCATCATGGTGGAAAAGTGTAAATTGTGGGGTTTTGGAGAACATCAGGTATGTTTAGGGGGACTTTTGGGGTGGATCTATGGCTTTTGGTGTTTTCTTTCGTTTTTTTGTGTTGATCCCGTTCTTGTTTGGGGTGTTTTTGAGGTGTTTTGGGGTCTCCGTTGGGTTTCGTTGGGTTTTCCGTGGTCATCATGGTGGAAAAGTGTAGATTGTGGGTTTTGGAGAACTTCAGGTAGGTTTAGGGGACTTTTGGGGTGGATTCATGGTATTTGGGCTTTTCTTCTCTATTTGGGGTGATGCAGTTCCTTTTTTGGGGTGTTTTTGACATGTTTTGTAGTCTCCGTTTGGTTTTAGTTGGGTTCTTGTTGGTCATCATGGTGGAAAAGTGTAGATTGTGGGTTTTGGAGAACATCAGGTAGGTTTAGGGGGACTTTTGGGGTGGATCTATGGCTTTTGGGGTTTTCTTTCGTTTTTTGGGGTGATGCAGTTCTTTTTTGGTGTGTTTTTGACATGTTTTGGTGTCTCCGTTTGGTTTTAGTTGGGTTCTTGTTGGTCATCATGGTGGAAAAGTGTAAATTGTGGGGTTTTGGAGAACATCAGGTAGGTTTAGGGGACTTTTGGGGTGGATCTATGGCTTTTGGGGTTTTCTTTCGTTTTTTGGTGTGATGCAGTTCTTTTTTGGGTTGTTTTTGACATGTTTTTTGGTCTCCCTTTGGTTTTAGTTGGGTTCTTGTTGGTCATCATGGTGGAAAAGTGTAAATTCTGCGGTTTTGGAGAACATCAGGTAGGTTTAGGGGACTTTTGGGTTGGATTCATGGTATTTGGGCTTTTCTTCTTCTTTTTTGGGTGATGCAGTTCGTTTTTTAGCGTGTTTTTGACATGTTTTGTAGTCTCCGTTTGGTTTTAGTTGGGTTCTTGTTGGTCATCATGGTGGAAAAGTGTAAATTATGGGGTTTAGGAGAACATCAGGTAGGTTTAGGGGGACTTTTGGGGTGTATCTATGGCTTTTGGGGTTTTCTTTCGTTTTTTGTGTTGATCCCGTTCTTTTTTGGGGTGTTTTTGACGTGTTTTGGGGTCTCCGTTGGGTTTCGTTGGGTTTTCCGTGGTCATCATGGTGGAAAAGTGTAGATTGTGGGTTTTGGAGAACTTCAGGTAGGTTTAGGGGACATTTGGGGTGGATTCATGGTATTTGGGGTTTTCTTCTCTTTTTGGGGTGATGCAGTTCTTTTTTGGGGTGTTTTTGACATGTTTTGGTGTCTCCGTTTGGTTTTAGTTGGGTCCTTGTTGGTCATCATGGTGGAAAAATGTAAATTGTGGGGTTTTGGAGAACATCTGGTAGGTTTAGGGGGACTTTTGGGGTGGATCTATGTCTTTTGGGGTTTTCTTTCGTTATTTTGTGTTGATCCCGTTCTTGTTTGGGGTGTTTTTGACGTGTTTTTGGGTCTCCGTTGGGTTTCGTTGGGTTTTCCGTGGTCATCATGGTGGAAAAGTGTAGATTGTGGGTTTTGGAGAACTTCAGGTAGGTTTAGGGGACTTTTGGGGTGGATTCATGGTATTTGGGCTTTTCTTCTGTTTTTTTGGGTGATGCAGTTCCTTTTTTAGCGTGTTTTTGACATGTTTTGTAGTCTCCGTTTGGTTTTAGTTGGGTTCTTGTTGGTCATCATGGTGGAAAAGTGTAAATTTTGGAGTTTTGGAGAACATCTGGTAGGTTTAGGCGGACTTTTGGGGTGGATCTATGTCTTTTGGGGTTTTCTTTCGTTATTTTGTGTTGATCCCGTTCTTGTTTGGGGTGTTTTTGACGTGTTTTGGGGTCTCCGTTGGTTTTCGTTGGGTTTTCCGTGGTCATCATGGTGGAAAAGTGTAGATTGTGGGTTTTGGAGAACTTCAGGTAGGTTTAGGGGACTTTTGGGGTGGATTCATGGTATTTGGGGTTTTCTTCTGTTTTTTGGGTGATGCAGTTCCTTTTTTAGCGTGTTTTTGACATGTTTTGGTGTCTCCGTTTGGTTTTAGTTGGGTTCTTGTTGGTCATCATGGTGGAAAAGTGTAAATTGTGGGTTTTTGGAGAACATCAGGTAGGTTTAGGGGGACTTTTGGGGTGGATCTATGTCTTTTGGGGTTTTCTTTCGGTATTTGTGGTGATGCAGTTCTTTTTTGGGTTGTTTTTGACATGTTTTTGGGTCTCCCTTTGGTTTTAGTTGGGTTCTTGTTGGTCATCATGTTGGAAAAGTGTAAATTGTGGGGTTTTGGAGAAAATCAGGTACGTTTAGGGGGACTTTTGGGGTGGATCTATGGCTTTTGGGGTTTTCTTTCTTTTTGAGGTTGAACCAGTTCTTTTTTGGGGTGTTTTCGACGTGTTTTGGGGTCTCCTTTGGATTTTAGTTGGGTTCTTGTTGGTCATCGTGGCGGAAAATTGTAGATTGTGGGTTTTGAAGAACATCAGGTAGGTTTAGGGGACTTTTGGGGTGGATTCATGGTATTTGGGCATTTCTTCTGTTTTTTGGGTGATGCAGTTCCTTTTTTGGGGTGTTTTTGGCATGTTTTGTGGTCTCCGTTTGGTTTTAGTTGGGTTCTTGTTGGTCATCATGGTGGAAAAGTGTAGATTGTGGGTTTTTGGAGAACATCAGGTAGGTTTAGGGGGACTTTTGGGGTGGATCTATGGCTTTGGGGGTTTTCTTTCATTTTTTGTGTTGATCCCGTTCTTGTTTGGGGTGTTTTTGACGTGTTTTGGGGTCTCTGTTGGGTTTTGTTGGGTTTTCCGTGGTCATCATGGTGGAAAAGTGTAGATTGTGGGTTTTGGAGAACTTCAGGTAGGTTTAGGGGACTTTTGGGGTGGATTCATGGTATTTGGGCTTTTCTTCTCTTTTTGGGGTGATGCAGTTCTTTTTTGGGGTGTTTTTGACATGTTTTGGTGTCTCCGTTTGGTTTTAGTTGGGTTCTTGTTGGTCATCATGGTGGAAAAGTGTAAATTGTGGGGTTTTGGAGAACATCTGGTAGGTTTAGGGGGACTTTTGGGGTGGATCTATGGCTTTGCGGGTTTTCTTTCATTTTTTGTGTTGATCCCGTTCTTGTTTGCGGTGATTTTGACGTGTTTTGGGGTCTCCGTTGGGTCTTGTTGGGTTTTCCATTGTCATCATGGTGGAAAAGTGTAGATTGTGGAGTTTTGGAGAACATCAGGTAGGTTTAGGGGGACTTTTGGGGTGGATTCATGGTATATGGGGTTTTCTTCTGTTTTTTTTGGGGTGATGCAGTTCTTTTTTGGGGTGTTTTTTACATGTTTTGGTGTCTCCGTAGGGTTTTGTTGGGTTTTCCGTGGTCATCATGGTGGAAAAGTGTAATTTGTGGGTTTTTGGAGAACATCAGGTAGGTTTAGGGGACTTTTGGGGTGGATCTATTGCTTTGGGGGTTTCCTTTCGTTTTTTGTGTTGATCCCATTCTTGTTTGGGGTGTTTTTGACGTGTTTTGGGGTCTCCGTTGGGTTTCGTTGGGTTTTCCGTGGTCATCATGGTGTAAAAGTGCAGATTGTGGGTTTTGGAGAATTTCAGGTAGGTTTAGGGGGACTTTTGTGGTGGATCTATGGTATTTGGAGTTTTCTTCTGTTTATTGGGGTGATGTATTCTTTTTTGGGGTGTTTTTGACGTGTTTTGTGGTCTCCCTTTGGTTTTAGTTGGGTTCTTGTTGGTCATCATGGTGGAAAAGTGTAAATTCTGCGGTTTTGGAGAACATCAGGTAGGTTTAGGGGACTTTTGGGTTGGATTCATGGTATTTGGGCTTTTCTTCTTCTTTTTTGGGTGATGCAGTTCGTTTTTTAGCGTGTTTTTGACATGTTTTGTAGTCTCCGTTTGGTTTTAGTTGGGTTCTTGTTGGTCATCATGGTGGAAAAGTGTAAATTATGGGGTTTAGGAGAACATCAGGTAGGTTTAGGGGGACTTTTGGGGTGTATCTATGGCTTTTGGGGTTTTCTTTCGTTTTTTGTGTTGATCCCGTTCTTTTTTGGGGTGTTTTTGACGTGTTTTGGGGTCTCCGTTGGGTTTCGTTGGGTTTTCCGTGGTCATCATGGTGGAAAAGTGTAGATTGTGGGTTTTGGAGAACTTCAGGTAGGTTTAGGGGACTTTTGGGGTGGATTCATGTTATTTGGGGTTTTCTTCTCTTTTTGGGGTGATGCAGTTCTTTTTTGGGGTGTTTTTGACATGTTTTGGTGTCTCCGTTTGGTTTTAGTTGGGTCCTTGTTGGTCATCATGGTGGAAAAATGTAAATTGTGGGGTTTTGGAGAACATCTGGTAGGTTTAGGGGGACTTTTGGGGTGGATCTATGTCTTTTGGGGTTTTCTTTCGTTATTTTGTGTTGATCCCGTTCTTGTTTGGGGTGTTTTTGACGTGTTTTTGGGTCTCCGTTGGGTTTCGTTGGGTTTTCCGTGGTCATCATGGTGGAAAAGTGTAGATTGTGGGTTTTGGAGAACTTCAGGTAGGTTTAGGGGACTTTTGGGGTGGATTCATGGTATTTGGGCTTTTCTTCTGTTTTTTTGGGTGATGCAGTTCCTTTTTTAGCGTGTTTTTGACATGTTTTGTAGTCTCCGTTTGGTTTTAGTTGGGTTCTTGTTGGTCATCATGGTGGAAAAGTGTAAATTTTGGAGTTTTGGAGAACATCTGGTAGGTTTATGCGGACTTTTGGGGTGGATCTATGG
Source organism: Aythya marila (assembly GCF_965140915.1). Taxonomy (NCBI): domain Eukaryota; kingdom Metazoa; phylum Chordata; class Aves; order Anseriformes; family Anatidae; genus Aythya; species Aythya marila. The sequence continues at coordinate 45,775 of NW_028136948.1, read as the reverse complement.
CTTTTGGTGTTTTCTTTCGTTATTTTGTGTTGATCCCGTTCTTGTTTGGGGTGTTTTTGACGTGTTTTGGGGTCTCCGTTGGTTTTCGTTGGGTTTTCCGTGGTCATCATGGTGGAAAAGTGTAGATTGTGGGTTTTGGAGAACTTCAGGTAGGTTTAGGGGACTTTTGGGGTGGATTCATGGTATTTGGGGTTTTCTTCTGTTTTTTGGGTGATGCAGTTCCTTTTTTAGCGTGTTTTTGACATGTTTTGGCGTCTCCGTTTGGTTTTAGTTGGGTTCTTGTTGGTCATCATGGTGGAAAAGTGTAAATTGTGGGTTTTTGGAGAACATCAGGTAGGTTTAGGGGGACTTTTGGGGTGGATCTATGTCTTTTGGGGTTTTCTTTCGGTATTTGTGGTGATGCAGTTCTTTTTTGGGTTGTTTTTGACATGTTTTTGGGTCTCCCTTTGGTTTTTGTTGGGTTCTTGTTGGTCATCATGTTGGAAAAGTGTAAATTGTGGGGTTTTGGAGAAAATCAGGTACGTTTAGGGGGACTTTTGGGGTGGATCTATGGCTTTTGGGGTTTTCTTTCTTTTTGAGGTTGAACCAGTTCTTTTTTGGGGTGTTTTCGACGTGTTTTGGGGTCTCCTTTGGATTTTAGTTGGGTTCTTGTTGGTCATCGTGGCGGAAAATTGTAGATTGTGGGTTTTGAAGAACATCAGGTAGGTTTAGGGGACTTTTGGGGTGGATTCATGGTATTTGGGCATTTCTTCTGTTTTTTGGGTGATGCAGTTCCTTTTTTGGGGTGTTTTTGACATGTTTTGTGGTCTCCGTTTGGTTTTAGTTGGGTTCTTGTTGGTCATCATGGTGGAAAAGTGTAGATTGTGGGTTTTTGGAGAACATCAGGTAGGTTTAGGGGGACTTTTGGGGTGGATCTATGGCTTTGGGGGTTTTCTTTCATTTTTTGTGTTGATCCCGTTCTTGTTGGGGTGTTTTTGACGTGTTTTGGGGTCTCCGTTGGGTTTCGTTTTGTTTTCCGTGGTCATCATGGTGGAAAAGTGTAATTTGTGGGTTTTTGGAGAACTTCAGGTAGGTTTAGGGGACTTTTGGGGTGGATCTATGGCTTTTGGGGTTTTCTTTCATTTTTTATGTTGATCCCATTCTTGTTTGGGGTGTTTTTGACGTGTTTTGGGGTCTCCGTTGGGTTTCGTTGGGTTTTCCGTGGTCATCATGGTGGAAAAGTGTAGATTGTGGGTTTTGGAGAATTTCAGGTAGGTTTAGGGGGACTTTTGTGGTGGATCTATGGCATTTGGAGTTTTCTTCTGTTTTTTGGGGTGATGCCTTTCATTTTTGGGTTGTTTTTGACATGTTTTGGGGTCTCCGTAGGGTTTTGTTGGGTTTACCGTTGTCATCGTAGTGGAAAAGTGTAGATTGTGGGTTTTGAAGAACATCAGGTAGGTTTAGGAGACTTTTGGGGTGGATTCATGGTATTTGGGCTTTTCTTCTGTTTTTTGGGTGATGCAGTTCCTTTTTTGGGGTGTTTTTGACATGTTTTGTTGTCTCCGTTTGGTTTTAGTTGGGTTCTTGTTGGTCATCATGGTGGAAAAGTGTAGATTGTGGGTTTTTGGAGAACATCAGGTAGGTTTAGGGGACTTTTGGGGTGGATCTATGGCTTTGGGGGTTTTCTTTCATTTTTTGTGTTGATCCCGTTCTTGTTTGGGGTGTTTTTGACGTGTTTTGGGGTCTCCGTTGGGTTTCGTTGGGTTTTCCGTGGTCATCATGGTGGAAAAGTGTAGATTGTGGGTTTTGGAGAATTTCAGGTAGGTTTAGGGGGACTTTTGTGGTGGATCTATGGTATTTGGAGTTTTCTTCTGTTTATTGGGGTGATGTATTCTTTTTTGGGGTGTTTTTGACGTGTTTTGTGGTCTCCGTAGGGTTTTGTTGGGTTTTCCGTTGTCATCGTGGTGGAAAAGTGTAGATTGTGGGTTTTGGAGAACTTCAGGTAGGTTTAGGGGACTTTTGGGGTGGATTCATGGTATTTGGGGTTTTCTTCTGTTTTTTGGGGTGATGCAGTTCTTGTTTGCGGTGTTTTTGACGTGTTTTGTGGTCTCCGTTGGGTCTTGTTGGGTTTTCCATTGTCATCATGGTGGAAAAGTGTAGATTGTGGGTTTTGGAGAATATCAGGTAGGTTTAGGGGGACTTTTGGGGTGGATTCATGGTATATGGGGTTTTCTTCTGTTTTTTGGGGTGATGCAGTTCTTTTTTGGGGTGTTTTTGACATGTTTTGGGGTCTCCGTTTGGTTTTAGTTGGGTTCTTGTTGGTCATCATGGTGGAAAAGTGTAGATTGTGGGTTTTGGAGAACATCAGGTAGGTTTAGGGGGACTTTTGGGGTGGATTCATGGTATATGGGGTTTTCTTCTGGTTTTTGGGGTGATGCAGTTCTTTTTTGGGGTGTTTTTGACATGTTTTGGGGTCTCCGTTGGGTTTCGTTTTGTTTTCCGTAGTCATCATGGTGGAAAAGTGTAATTTGTGGGTTTTTGGAGAACATCAGGTATGTTTAGGAGACTTTTGGGTTGGATCTATTGCTTTGGTGTTTTTCTTTCTTTAATTTTTTTGTGTTGATCCCATTCTTTTTTGGGGTGTTTTTGACATGTTTTGTGGTCTCCGTTTGCTTTTAGTTGGGTTCTTGTTGGTCATCATGGTGGAAAAGTGTAAATTATGGGGTTTTGAAGAACATCAGGTAGGTTTAGGGGGAATTTTTCGGGTGGATCTATGGCTTTTGGGGTTTTCTTTCGTTTTTTGTGTTGATCCCGTTCTTGTTTGGGGTGTTTTTGACGTGTTTTGGGGTCTCCGTTGGGTTTCGTTGGGTTTTCCGTGGTCATCATGGTGGAAAAGTGTAGATTGTGGGTTTTGGAGAACATCAGGTAGGTTTAGGGGACTTTTGGGTTGGATTCATGGTATTTGGGCTTTTCTTCTGTTTTTTTGGGTGATGCAGTTCGTTTTTTAGCGTGTTTTTGACATGTTTTGTAGTCTCCGTTTGGTTTTAGTTGGGTTCTTGTTGGTCATCATGGTGGAAAAGTGTAAATTCAGGGGTTTTGGAGAACATCAGGTACGTTTAGGGGGACTTTTGGGGTGGATCTATGTCTTTTGGGATTTTCTTTCGTTTTTTGTGTTGATCTCGTTCTTGTTTGGGGTGTTTTTGACATGTTTTGGTGTCTCCGTTTGGTTTTAGTTGGGTTCTTGTTGGTCATCATGGTGGAAAAGTGTAAATTGTGGGTTTTGGAGAACATCAGGTAGGTTTAGGAAACTTTTGGGTGGATTCATGGTATTTGGGGTTTTCTTCTCTTTTTGGGGTGATGCAGTTCTTTTTTGGGGTGTTTTTGACATATTTTGGTGTCTCCGTTTGGTTTTAGTTGGGTACTTGTTGGTCATCATGGTGGAAAAGTGTAGATTGTGGGTTTTGGAGAACATCAGGTAGGTTTAGGGGGACCTTTGGGGTGGATCTATGTCTTTTGGGGTTTACTTTCATTTTTTGGGGTGATGCAGTTCCTTTTTTGGGTTGTTTTTGACATGTTTTTGGGTCTCCCTTTGGTTTTAGTTGGGTTCTTGTTGGTCATCATGGTGGAAAAGTGTAAATTGTGGGTTTTGGAGAAAATCAGGTAGGTTTAGGGGGACTTTTGGGGTGGATCTATGGCTTTGGGGGTTTTCTTTCATTTTTTGTGTTGATCCCGTTCTTGTTGGGGTGTTTTTGACGTGTTTTGGGGTCTCCGTTGGGTTTCGTTTTGTTTTCCGTGGTCATCATGGTGGAAAAGTGTAATTTGTGGGTTTTTGGAGAACTTCAGGTAGGTTTAGGGGACTTTTGGGGTGGATCTATGGCTTTTGGGGTTTTCTTTCATTTTTTATGTTGATCCCATTCTTGTTTGGGGTGTTTTTGACGTGTTTTGGGGTCTCCGTTGGGTTTCGTTGGGTTTTCCGTGGTCATCATGGTGGAAAAGTGTAGATTGTGGGTTTTGGAGAATTTCAGGTAGGTTTAGGGGGACTTTTGTGGTGGATCTATGGCATTTGGAGTTTTCTTTCGTTTTTTGTGTTGATCCCGTTCTTGTTTGGGGTGTTTTTGACGTGTTTTGGGGTCTCCGTTGGGTTTCGTTGGGTTTTCCGTGGTCATCATGGTGGAAAAGTGTAGATTGTGGGTTTTGGAGAACATCAGGTAGGTTTAGGGGACTTTTGGGTTGGATTCATGGTATTTGGGCTTTTCTTCTGTTTTTTTGGGTGATGCAGTTCGTTTTTTAGCGTGTTTTTGACATGTTTTGTAGTCTCCGTTTGGTTTTAGTTGGGTTCTTGTTGGTCATCATGGTGGAAAAGTGTAAATTCAGGGGTTTTGGAGAACATCAGGTACGTTTAGGGGGACTTTTGGGGTGGATCTATGTCTTTTGGGATTTTCTTTCGTTTTTTGTGTTGATCTCGTTCTTGTTTGGGGTGTTTTTGACATGTTTTGGTGTCTCCGTTTGGTTTTAGTTGGGTTCTTGTTGGTCATCATGGTGGAAAAGTGTAAATTGTGGGTTTTGGAGAACATCAGGTAGGTTTAGGGGGACTTTTGGGGTGGATTCATGGTATATGGGGTTTTCTTCTGTTTTTTGGGGTGATGCAGTTCTTTTTTGGGGTGTTTTTGACATGTTTTGGGGTCTCCGTTGGGTTTCGTTTGGTTTTTCGTGGTCATCATGTTGGAAAAGTGTAATTTGTGGGTTTTTGCAGAACATCAGGTAGGTTTAGGAAACTTTTGGGTGGATTCATGGTATTTGGGGTTTTCTTCTCTTTTTGGGGTGATGCAGTTCTTTTTTGGGGTGTTTTTGACATATTTTGGTGTCTCCGTTTGGTTTTAGTTGGGTACTTGTTGGTCATCATGGTGGAAAAGTGTAGATTGTGGGTTTTGGAGAACATCAGGTAGGTTTAGGGGGACCTTTGGGGTGGATCTATGTCTTTTGGGGTTTACTTTCATTTTTTGGGGTGATGCAGTTCCTTTTTTGGGTTGTTTTTGACATGTTTTTGGGTCTCCCTTTGGTTTTAGTTGGGTTCTTGTTGGTCATCATGGTGGAAAAGTGTAAATTGTGGGTTTTGGAGAAAATCAGGTAGGTTTAGGGGGACTTTTGGGGTGGATCTATGGCTTTGGGGGTTTTCTTTCATTTTTTGTGTTGATCCCGTTCTTGTTGGGGTGTTTTTGACGTGTTTTGGGGTCTCCGTTGGGTTTCGTTTTGTTTTCCGTGGTCATCATGGTGGAAAAGTGTAATTTGTGGGTTTTGGAGAACTTCAGGTAGGTTTAGGGGACTTTTGGGGTGGATCTATGGCTTTTGGGGTTTTCTTTCATTTTTTATGTTGATCCCATTCTTGTTTGGGGTGTTTTTGACGTGTTTTGGGGTCTCCGTTGGGTTTCGTTGGGTTTTCCGTGGTCATCATGGTGGAAAAGTGTAGATTGTGGGTTTTGGAGAATTTCAGGTAGGTTTAGGGGGACTTTTGTGGTGGATCTATGGCATTTGGAGTTTTCTTCTGTTTTTTGGGGTGATGCCTTTCATTTTTGGGTTGTTTTTGACATGTTTTGGGGTCTCCGTAGGGTTTTGTTGGGTTTACCGTTGTCATCGTAGTGGAAAAGTGTAGATTGTGGGTTTTGAAGAACATCAGGTAGGTTTAGGAGACTTTTGGGGTGGATTCATGGTATTTGGGCTTTTCTTCTGTTTTTTGGGTGATGCAGTTCCTTTTTTGGGGTGTTTTTGACATGTTTTGTTGTCTCCGTTTGGTTTTAGTTGGGTTCTTGTTGGTCATCATGGTGGAAAAGTGTAGATTGTGGGTTTTTGGAGAACATCAGGTAGGTTTAGGGGACTTTTGGGGTGGATCTATGGCTTTGGGGGTTTTCTTTCATTTTTTGTGTTGATCCCGTTCTTGTTTGGGGTGTTTTTGACGTGTTTTGGGGTCTCCGTTGGGTTTCGTTGGGTTTTCCGTGGTCATCATGGTGGAAAAGTGTAGATTGTGGGTTTTGGAGAATTTCAGGTAGGTTTAGGGGGACTTTTGTGGTGGATCTATGGTATTTGGAGTTTTCTTCTGTTTATTGGGGTGATGTATTCTTTTTTGGGGTGTTTTTGACGTGTTTTGTGGTCTCCGTAGGGTTTTGTTGGGTTTTCCGTTGTCATCGTGGTGGAAAAGTGTAGATTGTGGGTTTTGGAGAACTTCAGGTAGGTTTAGGGGACTTTTGGGGTGGATTCATGGTATTTGGGGTTTTCTTCTGTTTTTTGGGGTGATGCAGTTCTTGTTTGCGGTGTTTTTGACGTGTTTTGTGGTCTCCGTTGGGTCTTGTTGGGTTTTCCATTGTCATCATGGTGGAAAAGTGTAGATTGTGGGTTTTGGAGAATATCAGGTAGGTTTAGGGGGACTTTTGGGGTGGATTCATGGTATATGGGGTTTTCTTCTGTTTTTTGGGGTGATGCAGTTCTTTTTTGGGGTGTTTTTGACATGTTTTGGGGTCTCCGTTTGGTTTTAGTTGGGTTCTTGTTGGTCATCATGGTGGAAAAGTGTAGATTGTGGGTTTTGGAGAACATCAGGTAGGTTTAGGGGGACTTTTGGGGTGGATTCATGGTATATGGGGTTTTCTTCTGGTTTTTGGGGTGATGCAGTTCTTTTTTGGGGTGTTTTTGACATGTTTTGGGGTCTCCGTTGGGTTTCGTTTTGTTTTCCGTAGTCATCATGGTGGAAAAGTGTAATTTGTGGGTTTTTGGAGAACATCAGGTATGTTTAGGAGACTTTTGGGTTGGATCTATTGCTTTGGTGTTTTTCTTTCTTTAATTTTTTTGTGTTGATCCCATTCTTTTTTGGGGTGTTTTTGACATGTTTTGTGGTCTCCGTTTGCTTTTAGTTGGGTTCTTGTTGGTCATCATGGTGGAAAAGTGTAAATTATGGGGTTTTGAAGAACATCAGGTAGGTTTAGGGGGAATTTTTCGGGTGGATCTATGGCTTTTGGGGTTTTCTTTCGTTTTTTGTGTTGATCCCGTTCTTGTTTGGGGTGTTTTTGACGTGTTTTGGGGTCTCCGTTGGGTTTCGTTGGGTTTTCCGTGGTCATCATGGTGGAAAAGTGTAGATTGTGGGTTTTGGAGAACATCAGGTAGGTTTAGGGGACTTTTGGGTTGGATTCATGGTATTTGGGCTTTTCTTCTGTTTTTTTGGGTGATGCAGTTCGTTTTTTAGCGTGTTTTTGACATGTTTTGTAGTCTCCGTTTGGTTTTAGTTGGGTTCTTGTTGGTCATCATGGTGGAAAAGTGTAAATTCAGGGGTTTTGGAGAACATCAGGTACGTTTAGGGGGACTTTTGGGGTGGATCTATGTCTTTTGGGATTTTCTTTCGTTTTTTGTGTTTATCTCGTTCTTGTTTGGGGTGTTTTTGACATGTTTTGGTGTCTCCGTTTGGTTTTAGTTGGGTTCTTGTTGGTCATCATGGTGGAAAAGTGTAAATTGTGGGTTTTGGAGAACATCAGGTAGGTTTAGGAAACTTTTGGGTGGATTCATGGTATTTGGGGTTTTCTTCTCTTTTTGGGGTGATGCAGTTCTTTTTTGGGGTGTTTTTGACATATTTTGGTGTCTCCGTTTGGTTTTAGTTGGGTACTTGTTGGTCATCATGGTGGAAAAGTGTAGATTGTGGGTTTTGGAGAACATCAGGTAGGTTTAGGGGGACCTTTGGGGTGGATCTATGTCTTTTGGGGTTTACTTTCATTTTTTGGGGTGATGCAGTTCCTTTTTTGGGTTGTTTTTGACATGTTTTTGGGTCTCCCTTTGGTTTTAGTTGGGTTCTTGTTGGTCATCATGGTGGAAAAGTGTAAATTGTGGGTTTTGGAGAAAATCAGGTAGGTTTAGGGGGACTTTTGGGGTGGATCTATGGCTTTGGGGGTTTTCTTTCATTTTTTGTGTTGATCCCGTTCTTGTTGGGGTGTTTTTGACGTGTTTTGGGGTCTCCGTTGGGTTTCGTTTTGTTTTCCGTGGTCATCATGGTGGAAAAGTGTAATTTGTGGGTTTTTGGAGAACTTCAGGTAGGTTTAGGGGACTTTTGGGGTGGATCTATGGCTTTTGGGGTTTTCTTTCATTTTTTATGTTGATCCCATTCTTGTTTGGGGTGTTTTTGACGTGTTTTGGGGTCTCCGTTGGGTTTCGTTGGGTTTTCCGTGGTCATCATGGTGGAAAAGTGTAGATTGTGGGTTTTGGAGAATTTCAGGTAGGTTTAGGGGGACTTTTGTGGTGGATCTATGGCATTTGGAGTTTTCTTTCGTTTTTTGTGTTGATCCCGTTCTTGTTTGGGGTGTTTTTGACGTGTTTTGGGGTCTCCGTTGGGTTTCGTTGGGTTTTCCGTGGTCATCATGGTGGAAAAGTGTAGATTGTGGGTTTTGGAGAACATCAGGTAGGTTTAGGGGACTTTTGGGTTGGATTCATGGTATTTGGGCTTTTCTTCTGTTTTTTTGGGTGATGCAGTTCGTTTTTTAGCGTGTTTTTGACATGTTTTGTAGTCTCCGTTTGGTTTTAGTTGGGTTCTTGTTGGTCATCATGGTGGAAAAGTGTAAATTCAGGGGTTTTGGAGAACATCAGGTACGTTTAGGGGGACTTTTGGGGTGGATCTATGTCTTTTGGGATTTTCTTTCGTTTTTTGTGTTGATCTCGTTCTTGTTTGGGGTGTTTTTGACATGTTTTGGTGTCTCCGTTTGGTTTTAGTTGGGTTCTTGTTGGTCATCATGGTGGAAAAGTGTAAATTGTGGGTTTTGGAGAACATCAGGTAGGTTTAGGGGGACTTTTGGGGTGGATTCATGGTATATGGGGTTTTCTTCTGTTTTTTGGGGTGATGCAGTTCTTTTTTGGGGTGTTTTTGACATGTTTTGGGGTCTCCGTTGGGTTTCGTTTGGTTTTTCGTGGTCATCATGTTGGAAAAGTGTAATTTGTGGGTTTTTGCAGAACATCAGGTAGGTTTAGGAAACTTTTGGGTGGATTCATGGTATTTGGGGTTTTCTTCTCTTTTTGGGGTGATGCAGTTCTTTTTTGGGGTGTTTTTGACATATTTTGGTGTCTCCGTTTGGTTTTAGTTGGGTACTTGTTGGTCATCATGGTGGAAAAGTGTAGATTGTGGGTTTTGGAGAACATCAGGTAGGTTTAGGGGGACCTTTGGGGTGGATCTATGTCTTTTGGGGTTTACTTTCATTTTTTGGGGTGATGCAGTTCCTTTTTTGGGTTGTTTTTGACATGTTTTTGGGTCTCCCTTTGGTTTTAGTTGGGTTCTTGTTGGTCATCATGGTGGAAAAGTGTAAATTGTGGGTTTTGGAGAAAATCAGGTAGGTTTAGGGGGACTTTTGGGGTGGATCTATGGCTTTGGGGGTTTTCTTTCATTTTTTGTGTTGATCCCGTTCTTGTTGGGGTGTTTTTGACGTGTTTTGGGGTCTCCGTTGGGTTTCGTTTTGTTTTCCGTGGTCATCATGGTGGAAAAGTGTAATTTGTGGGTTTTGGAGAACTTCAGGTAGGTTTAGGGGACTTTTGGGGTGGATCTATGGCTTTTGGGGTTTTCTTTCATTTTTTATGTTGATCCCATTCTTGTTTGGGGTGTTTTTGACGTGTTTTGGGGTCTCCGTTGGGTTTCGTTGGGTTTTCCGTGGTCATCATGGTGGAAAAGTGTAGATTGTGGGTTTTGGAGAATTTCAGGTAGGTTTAGGGGGACTTTTGTGGTGGATCTATGGCATTTGGAGTTTTCTTCTGTTTTTTGGGGTGATGCCTTTCATTTTTGGGTTGTTTTTGACATGTTTTGGGGTCTCCGTAGGGTTTTGTTGGGTTTACCGTTGTCATCGTAGTGGAAAAGTGTAGATTGTGGGTTTTGAAGAACATCAGGTAGGTTTAGGAGACTTTTGGGGTGGATTCATGGTATTTGGGCTTTTCTTCTGTTTTTTGGGTGATGCAGTTCCTTTTTTGGTGTGTTTTTGACATGTTTTGTTGTCTCCGTTTGGTTTTAGTTGGGTTCTTGTTGGTCATCATGGTGGAAAAGTGTAGATTGTGGGTTTTTGGAGAACATCAGGTAGGTTTAGGGGACTTTTGGGGTGGATCTATGGCTTTGGGGGTTTTCTTTCATTTTTTGTGTTGATCCCGTTCTTGTTTGGGGTGTTTTTGACGTGTTTTGGGGTCTCCGTTGGGTTTCGTTGGGTTTTCCGTGGTCATCATGGTGGAAAAGTGTAGATTGTGGGTTTTGGAGAATTTCAGGTAGGTTTAGGGGGACTTTTGTGGTGGATCTATGGTATTTGGAGTTTTCTTCTGTTTATTGGGGTGATGTATTCTTTTTTGGGGTGTTTTTGACGTGTTTTGTGGTCTCCGTAGGGTTTTGTTGGGTTTTCCGTTGTCATCGTGGTGGAAAAGTGTAGATTGTGGGTTTTGGAGAACTTCAGGTAGGTTTAGGGGACTTTTGGGGTGGATTCATGGTATTTGGGGTTTTCTTCTGTTTTTTGGGGTGATGCAGTTCTTGTTTGCGGTGTTTTTGACGTGTTTTGTGGTCTCCGTTGGGTCTTGTTGGGTTTTCCATTGTCATCATGGTGGAAAAGTGTAGATTGTGGGTTTTGGAGAATATCAGGTAGGTTTAGGGGGACTTTTGGGGTGGATTCATGGTATATGGGGTTTTCTTCTGTTTTTTGGGGTGATGCAGTTCTTTTTTGGGGTGTTTTTGACATGTTTTGGGGTCTCCGTTTGGTTTTAGTTGGGTTCTTGTTGGTCATCATGGTGGAAAAGTGTAGATTGTGGGTTTTGGAGAACATCAGGTAGGTTTAGGGGGACTTTTGGGGTGGATTCATGGTATATGGGGTTTTCTTCTGGTTTTTGGGGTGATGCAGTTCTTTTTTGGGGTGTTTTTGACATGTTTTGGGGTCTCCGTTGGGTTTCGTTTTGTTTTCCGTAGTCATCATGGTGGAAAAGTGTAATTTGTGGGTTTTTGGAGAACATCAGGTATGTTTAGGAGACTTTTGGGTTGGATCTATTGCTTTGGTGTTTTTCTTTCTTTAATTTTTTTGTGTTGATCCCATTCTTTTTTGGGGTGTTTTTGACATGTTTTGTGGTCTCCGTTTGCTTTTAGTTGGGTTCTTGTTGGTCATCATGGTGGAAAAGTGTAAATTATGGGGTTTTGAAGAACATCAGGTAGGTTTAGGGGGAATTTTTCGGGTGGATCTATGGCTTTTGGGGTTTTCTTTCGTTTTTTGTGTTGATCCCGTTCTTGTTTGGGGTGTTTTTGACGTGTTTTGGGGTCTCCGTTGGGTTTCGTTGGGTTTTCCGTGGTCATCATGGTGGAAAAGTGTAGATTGTGGGTTTTGGAGAACATCAGGTAGGTTTAGGGGACTTTTGGGTTGGATTCATGGTATTTGGGCTTTTCTTCTGTTTTTTTGGGTGATGCAGTTCGTTTTTTAGCGTGTTTTTGACATGTTTTGTAGTCTCCGTTTGGTTTTAGTTGGGTTCTTGTTGGTCATCATGGTGGAAAAGTGTAAATTCAGGGGTTTTGGAGAACATCAGGTACGTTTAGGGGGACTTTTGGGGTGGATCTATGTCTTTTGGGATTTTCTTTCGTTTTTTGTGTTGATCTCGTTCTTGTTTGGGGTGTTTTTGACATGTTTTGGTGTCTCCGTTTGGTTTTAGTTGGGTTCTTGTTGGTCATCATGGTGGAAAAGTGTAAATTGTGGGTTTTGGAGAACATCAGGTAGGTTTAGGGGGACTTTTGGGGTGGATTCATGGTATATGGGGTTTTCTTCTGTTTTTTGGGGTGATGCAGTTCTTTTTTGGGGTGTTTTTGACATGTTTTGGGGTCTCCGTTGGGTTTCGTTTGGTTTTTCGTGGTCATCATGTTGGAAAAGTGTAATTTGTGGGTTTTTGCAGAACATCAGGTAGGTTTAGGAAACTTTTGGGTGGATTCATGGTATTTGGGGTTTTCTTCTCTTTTTGGGGTGATGCAGTTCTTTTTTGGGGTGTTTTTGACATATTTTGGTGTCTCCGTTTGGTTTTAGTTGGGTACTTGTTGGTCATCATGGTGGAAAAGTGTAGATTGTGGGTTTTGGAGAACATCAGGTAGGTTTAGGGGGACCTTTGGGGTGGATCTATGTCTTTTGGGGTTTACTTTCATTTTTTGGGGTGATGCAGTTCCTTTTTTGGGTTGTTTTTGACATGTTTTTGGGTCTCCCTTTGGTTTTAGTTGGGTTCTTGTTGGTCATCATGGTGGAAAAGTGTAAATTGTGGGTTTTGGAGAAAATCAGGTAGGTTTAGGGGGACTTTTCGGGTGGATCTATGGCTTTTGGTGTTTTCTTTCGTTTTTTTGTTTTGATCCCGTTCTTGTTTGGGGTGTTTTTGAGGTGTTTTGGGGTCTCCGTTGGGTTTCGTTGGGTTTTCCGTGGTCATCATGGTGGAAAAGTGTAGATTGTGGGTTTTGGAGAACTTCAGGTAGGTTTAGGGGACTTTTGGGTTGGATTCATGGTATTTGGGCTTTTCTTCTGTTTTTTTGGGGTGATGCAGTTCTTTTTTGGTGTGTTTTTGACATGTTTTGGTGTCTCCGTTTGGTTTTAGTTGGGTTCTTGTTGGTCATCATGGTGGAAAAGTGTAAATTGTGGGGTTTTGGAGAACATCAGGTAGGTTTAGGGGACTTTTGGGGTGGATCTATGGCTTTTGGGGTTTTCTTTCGTTTTTTGGTGTGATGCAGTTCTTTTTTGGGTTGTTTTTGACATGTTTTTTGGTCTCCCTTTGGTTTTAGTTGGGTTCTTGTTGGTCATCATGGTGAAAAGTGTAAATTCTGCGGTTTTGGAGAACATCAGGTAGGTTTAGGGGGACTTTTGGGGTGGATCTATGGCTTTTGGTGTTTTCTTTCGTTTTTTGTGTTGATCCCGTTTTTGTTTGTGGTGTTTTTGACGTGTTTTGGGGTCTCCGTTGGGTTTCGTTGGGTTTTCCGTGGTCATCATGGTGGAAAATTGTAGATTGTGGGTTTTGGAGAACTTCAGGTAGGTTTAGGGGACTTTTGGGGTGGATTCATGGTATTTGGGGTTTTCTTCTGTTTTTTGGGTGATGCAGTTCCTTTTTTAGCGTGTTTTTGACATGTTTTGGGGTCTCCGTTTGGTTTTAGTTGGGTTCTTGTTGGTCATCATGGTGGAAAAGTGTAAATTTTGGAGTTTTGGAGAACATCAGGTAGGTTTAGGGGGACTTTTGGGGTGTATCTATGGCTTTTGGGGTTTTCTTTCGTTTTTTGTTTTGATCCCGTTCTTGTTTGGGGTGTTTTTGACGTGTTTTGGGGTCTCCGTTGCGTTTCGTTGGGTTTTCCGGGTCATCATGGTGGAAAAGTGTAGATTGTGGGTTTTGGAGAACTTCAGGTAGGTTTAGGGGACTTTTGGGGTGGATTCATGGTATTTGGGCTTTTCTTCTGGTTTTTTTTGGGTGATGCAGTTCCTTTTTTAGCGTGTTTTTGACATGTTTTGGCGTCTCCGTTTGGTTTTAGTTGGGTTCTTGTTGGTCATCATGGTGGAAAAGTGTAAATTGTGGGTTTTTGGAGAACATCAGGTAGGTTTAGGGGGACTTTTGGGGTGGATCTATGTCTTTTGGGGGTTTTCTTTCGGTATTTGTGGTGATGCAGTTCTTTTTTTGGGTTGTTTTTGACATGTTTTTGGGTCTCCGTTTGGTTTTAGTTGGGTTCTTGTTGGTCATCATGGTGGAAAAGTGTAAATTGTGGGTTTTGGAGAAAATCAGGTACGTTTAGGGGGACTTTTGGGGTGGATCTATGGCTTTTGGGGTTTTCTTTCGTTTTTTTGTGTTGATCCCGTTCTTGTTTGGGGTGTTTTTGACGTGTTTTGGGGTCTCCGTTGGGTTTCGTTGGGTTTTCCGTGGTCATCATGGTGGAAAAGTGTAGATTGTGGGTTTTGGAGAACTTCAGGTAGGTTTAGGGGACTTTTGGGGTGGATTCATGGTATTTGGGCTTTTCTTCTGTTTTTTGGGTGATGCAGTTCCTTTTTTAGCGTGTTTTTGACATGTTTTGGCGTCTCCGTTTGGTTTTAGTTGGGTTCTTGTTGGTCATCATGGTGGAAAAGTGTAAATTGTGGGGTTTTGGAGAACATCAGGTAGGTTTAGGGGGACTTTTGGGGTGGATCTATGTCTTTTGGGGTTTTCTTTCGTTTTTTGTGTTGATCCCGTTCTTGTTTGGGGTGTTTTTGACGTGTTTTGGGGTCTCCGTTGGGTTTCGTTGGGTTTTCCGTGGTCATCATGGTGGAAAAGTGTAGATTGTGGGTTTTGGAGAACTTCAGGTAGGTTTAGGGGACTTTTGGGGTGGATTTATGGTATTTGGGGTTTTCTTCTCTTTTTGGGGTGATGCAGTTCTATTTGGGGTTTTTTTGACATGTTTTGGGGTCTCCGTTTGGTTTTAGTTGGGTTCTTGTTGGTCATCATGGTGGAAAAGTGTAAATTCTGCGGTTTTGGAGAACATCAGGTAGGTTTAGGGGGACTTTTGGGGTGGATCTATGGCTTTTGGTGTTTTCTTTCGTTTTTTTTTGTTGATCCCGTTCTTGTTTGGGGTGTTTTTGACGTGTTTTGGGGTCTCCGTTGGGTTTCGTTGGGTTTTCCTGGTCATCGTGGTGGAAAAGTGTAGATTGTGGGTTTTGGAGAACTTCAGGTAGGTTTAGGGGACTTTTGTGGTGGATTCATGGTATTTGGGGTTTTCTTCTGTTTTTGGGGTGATGCAGTTCTTTTTTGGGGTGTTTTTGACATATTTTGGTGTCTCCGTTTGGTTTTAGTTGGGTCCTTGTTGGTCATCATGGTGGAAAAGTGTAGATTGTGGGGTTTTGGAGAACATCAGGTAGGTTTAGGGGGACCTTTGGGGTGGATCTATGTCTTTTGGGGTTTACTTTCATTTTTTGGGGTGATGCAGTTCTTTTTTGGGTTGTTTTTGACATGTTTTGGGGTCTCCCTTTGGTTTTAGTTGGGTTCTTGTTGGTCATCATGGTGGAAAAGTGTAAATTGTGGGTTTTGGAGAAAATCAGGTAGGTTTAGGGGGACTTTTGGGGTGGATCTATGGCTTTTGGTGTTTTCTTTCGGTTTTTGTGTTGATCCCGTTCTTGTTTGGGGTGTTTTTGACATGTTTTGGGGTCTCCGTTGGGTTTCGTTGGGTTTTCCGTGGTCATCATGGTGGAAAAGTGTAGATTGTGGGTTTTGGAGAACTTCAGGTAGGTTTAGGGGACTTTTGGGGTGGATTCATGGTATTTGGGCTTTTCTTCTGTTTTTTTGGGGTGATGCAGTTCTTTTTTGGGTTGTTTTTGACATGTTTTGGGGTCTCCGTTTGGTTTTAGTTGGGTTCTTGTTGGTCATCATGGTGGAAAAGTGTAAATTGTGGGGTTTTGGAGAACATCAGGTAGGTTTAGGGGACTTTTGGGGTGGATCTATGGCTTTTGGGGTTTTCTTTCGTTTTTTGGTGTGATGCAGTTCTTTTTTGGGTTGTTTTTGACATGTTTTTGGGTCTCCCTTTGATTTTAGTTGGGTTCTTGTTGGTCATCATGGTGGAAAAGTGTAAATTCTGCGGTTTTGGAGAACATCAGGTAGGTTTAGGGGGACTTTTGGGGTGGATCTATGGCTTTTGGGGTTTTCTTTCGGTTTTTTGTGTTGATCCCGTTCTTGTTTGGGATGTTTTTGATGTGTTTTGGGGTCTCCGTTGGGTTTCGTTGGGTTTTCCGTGGTCATCATGGTGGAAAAGTGTAGATTGTGGGTTTTGGAGAACTTCAGGTAGGTTTAGGGGACTTTTGGGTTGGATTCATGGTATTTGGGCTTTTCTTCTTCTTTTTTGGGTGATGCAGTTCGTTTTTTAGCGTGTCTTTGACATGTTTTGTAGTCTCCGTTTGGTTTTAGTTGGGTTCTTGTTGGTCATCATGGTGGAAAAGTGTAAATTGTGGGGTTTAGGAGAACATCAGGTAGGTTTAGGGGGACTTTTGGGGTGGATCTATGGCTTTTGGGGTTTTCTTTCGTTTTTTGTGTTGATCCCGTTCTTGTTTGGGGTGTTTTTGACGTGTTTTGGGGTCTCCGTTGGGTTTCGTTGGGTTTTCCGTGGTCATCATGGTGGAAAAGTGTAGATTGTGGGTTTTGGAGAACTTCAGGTAGGTTTAGGGGACTTTTGGGGTGGATTCATGGTATTTGGGGTTTTCTTCTCTTTTTGGGGTGATGCAGTTCTTTTTTGGGGTGTTTTTGACATGTTTTGGGGTCTCCGTTTGGTTTTAGTTGGGTCCCTGTTGGTCATCATGGTGGAAAAATGTAAATTGTGGGGTTTTGGAGAACATCTGGTAGGTTTAGGGGGACTTTTGGGGTGGATCTATGTCTTTTGGGATTTTCTTTCGTTTTTTGTGTTGATCTCGTTCTTGTTTGGGGTGTTTTTGACATGTTTTGGTGTCTCCGTTTGGTTTTAGTTGGGTTCTTGTTGGTCATCATGGTGGAAAAGTGTAAATTGTGGGTTTTGGAGAACATCAGGTAGGTTTAGGGGGACTTTTGGGGTGGATTCATGGTATATGGGGTTTTCTTTCGTTATGTGTTGATCCCATTATTGTTTGGGGTGTTTTTGACATGTTTTGGTGTCTCCGTTTGGTTTTAGTTGGGTTCTTGTTGGTCATCATGGTGGAAAAGTGTAGATTGTGGTTTTTGGAGAACATCTGTTAGGTTTAGGGGGACTTTTGGGGTGGATCTATGTCTTTTGGTGTTTTCTTTCGTTTTTTGTGTTGATCCCGTTCTATTTGGGTTGGTTTTGACGTGTTTTGGGGTCTGCGTTGGGTTTTTGTTGGGTTCTCCATGGTCATCATGGTGGAAAAGTGTAGATTGTGGGTTTTGGAGAACATCAGGTAGGTTTAGGGGGACTTTTGGGGTGGATTCATGGTATATGGAGTTTTCTTCTGTTTTTTGGGGTGATGCAGTTCTTTTTTAGCGTGTTTTTGACATGTTTTGGGGTCTCCGTTTGGTTTTAGTTGCGTTCTTGTTGGTCATCATGGTGGAAAAGTGTAAATTGTGGGTTTTTGTAGAACATCAGGTAGGTTTAGGGGGACTTTTGGGGTGGATCTATGGCTTTTGGTGTTTTCTTTCGTTTTTTGTGTTGCTCCCGTTCTTGTTTGGGGTGTTTTTGACGTGTTTTGGGGTCTCCGTTGGGTTTCGTTGGGTTTTCCATGGTCATCATGGTGGAAAAGTGTAGATTGTGGGTTTTGGAGAACATCAGGTAGGTTTAGGGGGACTTTTGGGGTGGATTCATGGTATATGGGGCTTTCTTCTGTTTTTTGGGGTGATGCAGTTCTTTTTTGGGGTGTTTTTGACGTGTTTTGGGGTCTCCGTTTGGTTTTAGTTGGGTCCTTGTTGGTCATCATGGTGGAAAAGTGTAGATTGTGGGTTTTGGAGAACATCTGGTAGGTTTAGGGGGACTTTTGGGGTGGATCTATGGCTTTTGGGGTTTTCTTTCATTTTTTGTGTTGATCCCGTTCTTGTTTGGGGTGTTTTTGACGTGTTTTGTGGTCTCCGTTGGGTTTCGTTGGGTTTTCCGTGGTCATCATGGTGGAAAAGTGTAGATTGTGGGTTTTGGAGAACTTCAGGTAGGTTTAGGGGACTTTTGGGGTGGATTCATGGTATTTGGGCATTTCTTCTGGTTTTTTGTGGTGATGCAGTTCTTTTTTGGGGTGTTTTTGACATGTTTTGGTGTCTCCGTTTGGTTTTAGTTGGATTCTTGTTGGTCATCATGGTGGAAAAGTGTAAATTGTGGGGTTTTGGAGAACATCTGGTAGGTTTAGGGGACTTTTGGGGTGGATCTATGGCTTTTGGGGTTTTCTTTCGTTTTTTGGTGTGATGCAGTTCTTTTTTGGGGTGTTTTTGACATGTTTTGGTGTCTCCGTTGGGTTTTAGTTGGGTTCTTGTTGGTCATCATGGTGGAAAAGTATAAATTGTGGGTTTTTGGAGAACATCAGGTAGGTTTAGGGGGACTTTTGGGGTGTATCTATGGCTTTTGTGGTTTTCTTTCGTTTTTTGTGTTGATCCCGTTCTATTTGGGGTGTTTTTGACGTGTTTTGGGGTCTCCGTTGGTTTTCGTTGGGTTTTCCGTGGTCATCATGGTGGAAAAGTGTAGATTGTGGGTTTTGGAGAACTTCAGGTAGGTTTAGGGGACTTTTGGGTTGGATTCATGGTATTTGGGCTTTTCTTCTGTTTTTTTGGGTGATGCAGTTCGTTTTTTAGCGTGTTTTTGACATGCTTTGTAGTCTCCGTTTGGTTTTAGTTGGGTTCTTGTTGGTCATCATGGTGGAAAAGTGTAAATTCAGGGGTGTTGGAGAACATCAGGTACGTTTAGGGGGACTTTTGGGGTGGATCTATGTCTTTTGGGATTTTCTTTCGTTTTTTGTGTTGATCTCGTTCTTGTTTGGGGTGTTTTTGACATGTTTTGGTGTCTCCGTTTGGTTTTAGTTGGGTTCTTGTTGGTCATCATGGTGGAAAAGTGTAAATTGTGGGTTTTGGAGAACATCAGGTAGGTTTAGGGGGACTTTTGGGGTGGATTCATGGTATATGGGGTTTTCTTTCGTTATGTGTTGATCCCATTATTGTTTGGGGTGTTTTTGACATGTTTTGGTGTCTCCATTTGGTTTTAGTTGGGTTCTTGTTGGTCATCATGGTGGAAAAGTGTAGATTGTGGTTTTTGGAGAACATCTGTTAGGTTTAGGGGGACTTTTGGGGTGGATCTATGTCTTTTGGTGTTTTCTTTCGTTTTTTGTGTTGATCCCGTTCTATTTGGGTTGGTTTTGACGTGTTTTGGGGTCTGCGTTGGGTTTTTGTTGGGTTCTCCATGGTCATCATGGTGGAAAAGTGTAGATTGTGGGTTTTGGAGAACATCAGGTAGGTTTAGGGGGACTTTTGGGGTGGATTCATGGTATATGGAGTTTTCTTCTGTTTTTTGGGGTGATGCAGTTCTTTTTTGGGGTGTTTTTGACGTGTTTTGGGGTCTCCGTTTGGTTTTAGTTGGGTCCTTGTTGGTCATCATGGTGGAGAAGTGTAGATTGTGGGTTTTGGAGAACTTCAGGTAGGTTTAGGGGGACTTTTGGGGTGGATTCATTGTATTTGGGGTTTTCTTCTCTTTTTGGGGTCATGCAGTTCTTTTTTGGGGTGTTTTTGACATGTTTTGTAGTCTCCGTTTGGTTTTAGTTGGGTTCTTGTTGGTCATCATGGTGGAAAAGTGTAGATTGTGGGTTTTGGAGAACATCAGGTAGGTTTAGGGGACTTTTGGGGTGGATTCATGGTATTTGGGCTTTTCTTCTGTTTTTTGGGGTGATGCAGTTCTTTTTTTAGCGTGTTTTTGACATGTTTTTGGGTCTCCCTTTGGTTTTAGTTGGGTTCTTGTTGGTCATCATGGTGGAAAAGTGTAAATTGTGGGGTTTTGGAGAACATCAGGTAGGTTTAGGGGGACTTTTGGGGTGTATCTATGGCTTTTGTGGTTTTCTTTCGTTTTTTGTGTTGATCCCGTTCTATTTGGGGTGTTTTTGACGTGTTTTGGGGTCTCCGTTGGGTTTCGTTGGGTTTTCCGTGGTCATCATGGTGGAAAAGTGTAGATTGTGGGTTTTGGAGAACTTCAGGTAGGTTTAGGGGACTTTTGGGGTGGATTCATGGTATTTGGGCTTTTCTTCTGTTTTTTTGGGTGATGCAGTTCGTTTTTTAGCGTGTTTTTGACATGTTTTGTAGTCTCCGTTTGGTTTTAGTTGGGTTCTTGTTGGTCATCATGGTGGAAAAGTGTAAATTCAGGGGTTTTGGAGAACATCAGGTAGGTTTAGGGGGACTTTTGGGGTGGATCTATGTCTTTTGGGATTTTCTTTCGTTTTTTGTGTTGATCTCGTTCTTGTTTGGGGTGTTTTTGACATGTTTTGGTGTCTCCGTTTGGTTTTAGTTGGGTTCTTGTTGGTCATCATGGTGGAAAAGTGTAAATTGTGGGTTTTGGAGAACATCAGGTAGGTTTAGGGGGACTTCTGGGGTGGATTCATGGTATATGGGGTTTTCTTTCGTTATGTGTTGATCCCATTATTGTTTGGGGTGTTTTTGACATGTTTTGGTGTCTCCGTTTGGTTTTAGTTGGGTTCTTGTTGGTCATCATGGTGGAAAAGTGTAGATTGTGGTTTTTGGAGAACATCTGTTAGGTTTAGGGGGACTTTTGGGGTGGATCTATGTCTTTTGGTGTTTTCTTTCGTTTTTTGTGTTGATCCCGTTCTATTTGGGTTGGTTTTGACGTGTTTTGGGGTCTGTGTTGGGTTTTTGTTGGGTTCTCCATGGTCATCATGGTGGAAAAGTGTAGATTGTGGGTTTTGGAGAACATCAGGTAGGTTTAGGGGGACTTTTGGGGTGGATTCATGGTATATGGAGTTTTCTTCTATTTTTGGGGTGATGCAGTTCTTTTTTAGCGTGTTTTTGACATGTTTTGGGGTCTCCGTTTGGTTTTAGTTGGGTTCTTGTTGGTCATCATGGTGGAAAAGTGTAAATTGTGGGTTTTTGGAGAACATCAGGTAGGTTTAGGGGGACTTTTGGGGTGGATCTATGGCTTTTGGGGTTTTCTTTTGTTTTTTGTTTTGATCCCGTTCTAGTTTGGGGTGTTTTTGACGTGTTTTGGGGTCTCCGTTGGGTTTCGTTGGGTTTTCCGTGGTCATCATGGTGGAAAATTGTAGATTGTGGGTTTTGGAGAACATCAGGTAGGTTTAGGGGACTTTTGGGTTGGATTCATGGTATTTGGGCTTTTCTTCTGTTTTTTTGGGTGATGCAGTTCGTTTTTTAGCGTGTTTTTGACATGTTTTGTAGTCTCCGTTTGGTTTTAGTTGGGTTCTTGTTGGTCATCATGGTGGAAAAGTGTAAATTCAGGGGTTTTGGAGAACATCAGGTAGGTTTAGGGGGACTTTTGGGGTGGATCTATGTCTTTTGGGATTTTCTTTCGTTTTTTGTGTTGATCTCGTTCTTGTTTGGGGTGTTTTTGACATGTTTTGGTGTCTCCGTTTGGTTTTAGTTGGGTTCTTGTTGGTCATCATGGTGGAAAAGTGTAAATTGTGGGTTTTGGAGAACATCAGGTAGGTTTAGGGGGACTTTTGGGGTGGATTCATGGTATATGGGGTTTTCTTTCGTTATGTGTTGATCCCATTATTGTTTGGGGTGTTTTTGACATGTTTTGGTGTCTCCGTTTGGTTTTAGTTGGGTTCTTGTTGGTCATCATGGTGGAAAAGTGTAGATTGTGGTTTTTGGAGAACATCTGTTAGGTTTAGGGGGACTTTTGGGGTGGATCTATGTCTTTTGGTGTTTTCTTTCGTTTTTTGTGTTGATCCCTTTCTATTTGGGTTGGTTTTGACGTGTTTTGGGGTCTGTGTTGGGTTTTTGTTGGGTTCTCCATGGTCATCATGGTGGAAAAGTGTAGATTGTGGGTTTTGGAGAACATCAGGTAGGTTTAGGGGGACTTTTGGGGTGGATTCATGGTATATGGAGTTTTCTTCTATTTTTGGGGTGATGCAGTTCTTTTTTAGCGTGTTTTTGACATGTTTTGGGGTCTCCGTTTGGTTTTAGTTGGGTCCTTGTTGGTCATCATGGTGGAAAAGTGTAAATTGTGGGTTTTTGTAGAACATCAGGTAGGTTTAGGGGGACTTTTGGGGTGGATCTATGGCTTTTGGGGTTTTCTTTCGTTTTTTGTGTTGATCCCGTTCTTGTTTGGGGTGTTTTTGACGTGTTTTGGGGTCTCCGTTGGCTTTCATTGTGTTTTCCGTTGTCATCATGGTGGAAAAGTGTAAATTGTGGGTTTTGGAGAACTTCAGGTAGGTTTAGGGGACTTTTGGGGTGGATTCATGGTATTTAGTGTTATCTTCCCTTTTTGGGTGATGCAGTTCTTTTTTGGGTTGTTTTTGACATGTTTTTGGGTCTCCATTTGGTTTTAGTCGGGTTCTTGTTGGTCATCATGGTGGAAAAGTGTAGATTGTGGGTTTTGGAGAACATCTGGTAGGTTTAGGGGGACTTTTGGGGTGGATCTATGGCTTTTGGGGTTTTCTTTCGTTTTTTGTTTTGATCCCGTTCTAGTTTGGGGTGTTTTTGACGTGTTTTGGGGTCTCCGTTGGGTTTCGTTGGGTTTTCCGTGGTCATCATGGTGGAAAAGTGTAGATTGTGGGTTTTGGAGAACTTCAGGTAGGTTTAGGGGACTTTTGGGGTGGATTCATGGTATTTGGGGTTTTCTTCTCTTTTTGGGGTGATGCAGTTCTTTTTTTAGCGTGTTTTTGACATGTTTTGGGGTCTCCCTTTGGTTTTAGTTGGGTCCTTGTTGGTCATCATGGTGGAAAAATGTAAATTGTGGGGTTTTGGAGAACATCCGGTAGGTTTAGGGGGACTTTTGGGGTGTATCTATGGCTTTTGTGGATTTCTTTCGTTTTTTGTGTTGATCCCGTTCTATTTGGGGTGTTTTTGACGTGTTTTGTGGTCTCCGTTGGGTTTCGTTGTGTTTTCCGTGGTCATCATGGTGGAAAAGTGTAGATTGTGGGTTTTGGAGAACTTCAGGTAGGTTTAGGGGACTTTTGGGGTGGATTCATGGTATTTGGGCTTTTCTTCTGTTTTTTGGGTGATGCAGTTCCTTTTTTAGCGTGTTTTTGACATGTTTTGGTGTCTCCGTTTGGTTTTAGTTGGGTTCTTGTTGGTCATCATGGTGGAAAAGTGTAAATTGTGGGGTTTTGGAGAACATCTGTTAGGTTTAGGGGGACTTTTGGGGTGGATCTATGGCTTTTGGGGTTTTCTTTCGTTTTTTGTTTTGATCCCGTTCTAGTTTGGGGTGTTTTTGAGGTGTTTTGGGGTCTCCGTTGGGTTTCGTTGGGTTTTCCGTGGTCATCATGGTGAAAAGTGTAGATTGTGGGTTTTGGAGAACTTCAGGTAGGTTTAGGGGACTTTTGGGGTGGATTCATGGTATTTGGGCTTTTCTTCTGTTTTTGGGGTGATGCAGTTCTTTTTTGGGGTGTTTTTGACATGTTTTGGGGTCTCCGTTTGGTTTTAGTTGGGTTCTTGTTGTCATCATGGTGGAAAAGTGTAAATTGTGGGGTTTTGGAGAACATCAGGTAGGTTTAGGGGGACTTTTGGGGTGGATCTATGTCTTTTGGGGTTTTCTTTCGTTTTTTGTGTTGATCCCGTTCTTGTTTGCGGTGATTTTGACGTGTTTTGGGGTCTCCGTTGGGTTTCGTTGGGTTTTCCGTTGCCATCGTATTGGAAAATTATAGATTGTGGGTTTTGGAGAACTTCAGGTAGGTTTAGGGGGACTTTTGGGGTGGATTCATGGTATTTGGGGTTTTCTTCTCTTTTTGGGGTGATGCAGTTCTTTTTTGGTGTGTTTTTGACATGTTTTGGTGTCTCCGTTTGGTTTTAGTTGGGTTCTTGTTGGTCATCATGGTGGAAAAGTGTAAATTGTGGGGTTTTGGAGAACATCTGGTAGGTTTAGGGGGACTTTTGGGGTGGATCTATGGCTTTTGGTGTTTTCTTTCGTTTTTTTGTGTTGATCCCGTTCTTGTTTGGGGTGTTTTTGACGTGTTTTGTGGTCTCCGTTGGCTTTCGTTGGGTTTTCCTGGTCATCGTGGTGGAAAAGTGTAGATTGTGGGTTTTGGAGAACTTCAGGTAGGTTTAGGGGACTTTTGGGTGGATTCATGGTATTTGGGGTTTTCTTCTCTTTTTGGGGTGATGCAGTTCTTTTTTGGTGTGTTTTTGACATGTTTTGGTGTCTCCGTTTGGTTTTAGTTGGGTCCTTGTTGGTCATCATGGTGGAAAAGTGTAAATTGTGGGGTTTTGGAGAACATCTGGTAGGTTTAGGGGGAGTTTTGGGGTGGATCTATGTCTTTTGGGGTTTACTTTCGTTTTTTGGGGTGATGCAGTTCTTTTTTGGGTTGTTTTTGACATGTTTTTGGGTCTCCCTTTGGTTTTAGTTGGGTTCTTGTTGGTCATCATGGTGGAAAAGTGTAAATTGTGGGTTTTGGAGAAAATCAGGTAGGTTTAGGGGGACTTTTGGGGTGGATCTATGTCTTTTGGGGTTTTCTTTCGTTTTTTGTGTTGCTCCCGTTCTTGTTTGGGGTGTTTTTGACGTGTTTTGGGGTCTCCGTTGGGTTACGTTGGGTTTTCCGTGGTCATCATGGTGGAAAAGTGTAGATTGTGGGTTTTGGAGAACTTCAGGTAGGTTTAGGGGACTTTTGGGGTGGATTCATGGTATTTGGGGTTTTCTTCTGTTTTTTTGGGGTGATGCAGTTCTTTTTTGGTGTGTTTTTGACATGTTTTGGTGTCTCCGTTTGGTTTTAGTTGGGTTCTTGTTGGTCATCATGGTGGAAAAGTGTAAATTGTGGGTTTTTGGAGAACATCAGGTAGGTTTAGGGGACTTTTGGTGTGGATCTATGGCTTTTGGTGTTTTCTTTCGTTTTTTGTTTTGATCCCGTTCTAGTTTGGGGTGTTTTTGACGTGTTTTGGGGTCTCCGTTGGGTTTCTTTGGGTTTTCCGTGGTCATCATGGTGGAAAATTGTAGATTGTGGGTTTTGGAGAACATCAGGTAGGTTTAGGGGACTTTTGGGGTGGATTCATGGTATTTGGGCTTTTCTTCTGTTTTTGGGGTGATGCAGTTCTTTTTTGGGGTGTTTTTGACATGTTTTGGTGTCTCCGTTTGGTTTTAGTTGGGTTCTTGTTGGTCATCATGGTGGAAAAGTGTAAATTGTGGGGTTTTGGAGAACATCTGGTAGGTTTAGGGGGACTTTTGGGGTGGATCTATGGCTTTTGGGGTTTTCTTTCGTTTTTTGTGTTGATCCCGTTCTATTTGGGTTGGTTTTGACGTGTTTTGGGGTCTGCGTTGGGTTTTTGTTGGGTTCTCCATGGTCATCATGGTGGAAAAGTGTAGATTGTGGGTTTTGGAGAACTTCAGGTAGGTTTAGGGGGACTTTTGGGGTGGATTCATGGTATATGGAGTTTTCTTCTATTTTTGGGGTGATGCAGTTCTTTTTTAGCGTGTTTTTGACATGTTTTGGGGTCTCCGCTTGGTTTTAGTTGGGTTCTTGTTGGTCATCATGGTGGAAAAGTGTAAATTGTGGGTTTTTGTAGAACATCAGGTAGGTTTAGGGGGACTTTTGGGGTGGATCTATGGCTTTTGGGGTTTTCTTTCGTTTTTTGTGTTGATCCCGTTCTTGTTTGGGGTGTTTTTGACGTGTTTTGGGGTCTCCGTTGGCTTTCATTGTGTTTTCCGTTGTCATCATGGTGGAAAAGTGTAAATTGTGGGTTTTGGAGAACTTCAGGTAGGTTTAGGGGACTTTTGGGGTGGATTCATGGTATTTAGGGTTTTCTTCTCTTTTTGGGGTGATGCAGTTCTTTTTTGGGTTGTTTTTGACATGTTTTTGGGTCTCCATTTGGTTTTAGTCGGGTTCTTGTTGGTCATCATGGTGGAAAAGTGTAGATTGTGGGTTTTGGAGAACATCTGGTAGGTTTAGGGGGACTTTTGGGGTGGATCTATGGCTTTTGGGGTTTTCTTTCGTTTTTTGTTTTGATCCCGTTCTAGTTTGGGGTGTTTTTGACGTGTTTTGCGGTCTCCGTTGGGTTTCGTTGGGTTTTCCGTGGTCATCATGGTGGAAAAGTGTAGATTGTGGGTTTTGGAGAACTTCAGGTAGGTTTAGGGGACTTTTGGGGTGGATTCATGGTATTTGGGGTTTTCTTCTCTTTTTGGGGTGATGCAGTTCTTTTTTTAGCGTGTTTTTGACATGTTTTGGGGTCTCCCTTTGGTTTTAGTTGGGTCCTTGTTGGTCATCATGGTGGAAAAATGTAAATTGTGGGGTTTTGGAGAACATCAGGTAGGTTTAGGGGGACTTTTGGGGTGTATCTATGGCTTTTGTGGATTTCTTTCGTTTTTTGTGTTGATCCCGTTCTATTTGGGGTGTTTTTGACGTGTTTTGTGGTCTCCGTTGGGTTTCGTTGGGTTTTCCGTGGTCATCATGGTGGAAAAGTGTAGATTGTGGGTTTTGGAGAACTTCAGGTAGGTTTAGGGGACTTTTGGGTTGGATTCATGGTATTTGGGGTTTTCTTCTGTTTTTTGGGTGATGCAGTTCCTTTTTTAGCGTGTTTTTGACATGTTTTGGTGTCTCCGTTTGGTTTTAGTTGGGTTCTTGTTGGTCATCATGGTGGAAAAGTGTAAATTGTGGGTTTTTGGAGAACATCTGTTAGGTTTAGGGGGACTTTTGGGGTGGATCTATGGCTTTTGGGGTTTTCTTTCGTTTTTTGTTTTGATCCCGTTCTAGTTTGGGGTGTTTTTGACGTGTTTTGGGGTCTCCGTTGGGTTTCGTTGGGTTTTCCGTGGTCATCATGGTGGAAAATTGTAGATTGTGGGTTTTGGAGAACATCAGGTAGGTTTAGGGGACTTTTGGGGTGGATTCATGGTATTTGGGCTTTTCTTCTGTTTTTGGGGTGATGCAGTTCTTTTTTGGGGTGTTTTTGACATGTTTTGGGGTCTCCGTTTGGTTTTAGTTGGGTTCTTGTTGTCATCATGGTGGAAAAGTGTAAATTGTGGGGTTTTGGAGAACATCAGGTAGGTTTAGGGGGACTTTTGGGGTGGATCTATGTCTTTTGGGGTTTTCTTTCGTTTTTTGTGTTGATCCCGTTCTTGTTTGGGGTGTTTTTGACGTGTTTTGGGGTCTCCGTTGGGTTTCGTTGGGTTTTCCGTTGCCATCGTATTGGAAAATTATAGATTGTGGGTTTTGGAGAACTTCAGGTAGGTTTAGGGGACTTTTGGGTGGATTCATGGTATTTGGGGTTTTCTTCTCTTTTTGGGGTGATGCAGTTCTTTTTTGGGGTGTTTTTGACATGTTTTGGTGTCTCCGTTTGGTTTTAGTTGGGTTCTTGTTGGTCATCATGGTGGAAAAGTGTAAATTGTGGGGTTTTGGAGAACATCTGGTAGGTTTAGGGGGACTTTTGGGGTGGATCTATGGCTTTTGGTGTTTTCTTTCGTTTTTTTGTGTTGATCCCGTTCTTGTTTGGGGTGTTTTTGACGTGTTTTGTGGTCTCCGTTGGCTTTCGTTGGGTTTTCCTGGTCATCGTGGTGGAAAAGTGTAGATTGTGGGTTTTGGAGAACTTCAGGTAGGTTTAGGGGACTTTTGGGTGGATTCATGGTATTTGGGGTTTTCTTCTCTTTTTGGGGTGATGCAGTTCTTTTTTGGTGTGTTTTTGACATGTTTTGGTGTCTCCGTTTGGTTTTAGTTGGGTCCTTGTTGGTCATCATGGTGGAAAAGTGTAAATTGTGGGGTTTTGGAGAACATCTGGTAGGTTTAGGGGGAGTTTTGGGGTGGATCTATGTCTTTTGGGGTTTACTTTCGTTTTTTGGGGTGATGCAGTTCTTTTTTGGGTTGTTTTTGACATGTTTTTGGGTCTCCCTTTGGTTTTAGTTGGGTTCTTGTTGGTCATCATGGTGGAAAAGTGTAAATTGTGGGTTTTGGAGAAAATCAGGTAGGTTTAGGGGGACTTTTGGGGTGGATCTATGTCTTTTGGGGTTTTCTTTCGTTTTTTGTGTTGCTCCCGTTCTTGTTTGGGGTGTTTTTGACGTGTTTTGGGGTCTCCGTTGGGTTACGTTGGGTTTTCCGTGGTCATCATGGTGGAAAAGTGTAGATTGTGGGTTTTGGAGAACTTCAGGTAGGTTTAGGGGACTTTTGGGGTGGATTCATGGTATTTGGGGTTTTCTTCTGTTTTTTTGGGGTGATGCAGTTCTTTTTTGGTGTGTTTTTGACATGTTTTGGTGTCTCCGTTTGGTTTTAGTTGGGTTCTTGTTGGTCATCATGGTGGAAAAGTGTAAATTGTGGGTTTTTGGAGAACATCAGGTAGGTTTAGGGGACTTTTGGTGTGGATCTATGGCTTTTGGTGTTTTCTTTCGTTTTTTGTTTTGATCCCGTTCTAGTTTGGGGTGTTTTTGACGTGTTTTGGGGTCTCCGTTGGGTTTCTTTGGGTTTTCCGTGGTCATCATGGTGGAAAATTGTAGATTGTGGGTTTTGGAGAACATCAGGTAGGTTTAGGGGACTTTTGGGGTGGATTCATGGTATTTGGGCTTTTCTTCTGTTTTTGGGGTGATGCAGTTCTTTTTTGGGGTGTTTTTGACATGTTTTGGTGTCTCCGTTTGGTTTTAGTTGGGTTCTTGTTGGTCATCATGGTGGAAAAGTGTAAATTGTGGGGTTTTGGAGAACATCTGGTAGGTTTAGGGGGACTTTTGGGGTGGATCTATGGCTTTTGGGGTTTTCTTTCGTTTTTTGTGTTGATCCCGTTCTATTTGGGTTGGTTTTGACGTGTTTTGGGGTCTGCGTTGGGTTTTTGTTGGGTTCTCCATGGTCATCATGGTGGAAAAGTGTAGATTGTGGGTTTTGGAGAACTTCAGGTAGGTTTAGGGGGACTTTTGGGGTGGATTCATGGTATATGGAGTTTTCTTCTATTTTTGGGGTGATGCAGTTCTTTTTTAGCGTGTTTTTGACATGTTTTGGGGTCTCCGCTTGGTTTTAGTTGGGTTCTTGTTGGTCATCATGGTGGAAAAGTGTAAATTGTGGGTTTTTGTAGAACGTCAGGTAGGTTTAGGGGGACTTTTGGGGTGGATCTATGGCTTTTGGGGTTTTCTTTCGTTTTTTGTGTTGATCTCGTTCTTGTTTGGGGTGTTTTTGACGTGTTTTGGGGTCTCCGTTGGCTTTCATTGTGTTTTCCGTTGTCATCATGGTGGAAAAGTGTAAATTGTGGGTTTTGGAGAACTTCAGGTAGGTTTAGGGGACTTTTGGGGTGGATTCATGGTATTTAGGGTTTTCTTCTCTTTTTGGGGTGATGCAGTTCTTTTTTGGGTTGTTTTTGACATGTTTTTGGGTCTCCATTTGGTTTTAGTCGGGTTCTTGTTGGTCATCATGGTGGAAAAGTGTAGATTGTGGGTTTTGGAGAACATCTGGTAGGTTTAGCGGACTTTTGGGGTGGATCTATGGCTTTTGGGGTTTTCTTTCGTTTTTTGTTTTGATCCCGTTCTAGTTTGGGGTGTTTTTGACGTGTTTTGCGGTCTCCGTTGGGTTTCGTTGGGTTTTCCGTGGTCATCATGGTGGAAAAGTGTAGATTGTGGGTTTTGGAGAACTTCAGGTAGGTTTAGGGGACTTTTGGGGTGGATTCATGGTATTTGGGGTTTTCTTCTCTTTTTGGGGTGATGCAGTTCTTTTTTTAGCGTGTTTTTGACATGTTTTGGGGTCTCCCTTTGGTTTTAGTTGGGTCCTTGTTGGTCATCATGGTGGAAAAATGTAAATTGTGGGGTTTTGGAGAACATCAGGTAGGTTTAGGGGGACTTTTGGGGTGTATCTATGGCTTTTGTGGATTTCTTTCGTTTTTTGTGTTGATCCCGTTCTATTTGGGGTGTTTTTGACGTGTTTTGTGGTCTCCGTTGGGTTTCGTTGGGTTTTCCGTGGTCATCATGGTGGAAAAGTGTAGATTGTGGGTTTTGGAGAACTTCAGGTAGGTTTAGGGGACTTTTGGGTTGGATTCATGGTATTTGGGGTTTTCTTCTGTTTTTTGGGTGATGCAGTTCCTTTTTTAGCGTGTTTTTGACATGTTTTGGTGTCTCCGTTTGGTTTTAGTTGGGTTCTTGTTGGTCATCATGGTGGAAAAGTGTAAATTGTGGGTTTTTGGAGAACATCTGTTAGGTTTAGGGGGACTTTTGGGGTGGATCTATGGCTTTTGGGGTTTTCTTTCGTTTTTTGTTTTGATCCCGTTCTAGTTTGGGGTGTTTTTGACGTGTTTTGGGGTCTCCGTTGGGTTTCGTTGGGTTTTCCGTGGTCATCATGGTGGAAAATTGTAGATTGTGGGTTTTGGAGAACATCAGGTAGGTTTAGGGGACTTTTGGGGTGGATTCATGGTATTTGGGCTTTTCTTCTGTTTTTGGGGTGATGCAGTTCTTTTTTGGGGTGTTTTTGACATGTTTTGGGGTCTCCGTTTGGTTTTAGTTGGGTTCTTGTTGTCATCATGGTGGAAAAGTGTAAATTGTGGGGTTTTGGAGAACATCAGGTAGGTTCAGGGGGACTTTTGGGGTGGATCTATGTCTTTTGGGGTTTTCTTTCGTTTTTTGTGTTGATCCCGTTCTTGTTTGGGGTGTTTTTGACGTGTTTTGGGGTCTCCGTTGGGTTTCTTTGGGTTTTCCGTTGCCATCGTATTGGAAAATTATAGATTGTGGGTTTTGGAGAACTTCAGGTAGGTTTAGGGGACTTTTGGGTGGATTCATGGTATTTGGGGTTTTCTTCTCTTTTTGGGGTGATGCAGTTCTTTTTTGGTGTGTTTTTGACATGTTTTGGTGTCTCCGTTTGGTTTTAGTTGGGTCCTTGTTGGTCATCATGGTGGAAAAGTGTAAATTGTGGGGTTTTGGAGAACATCTGGTAGGTTTAGGGGGAGTTTTGGGGTGGATCTATGTCTTTTGGGGTTTACTTTCGTTTTTTGGGGTGATGCAGTTCTTTTTTGGGTTGTTTTTGACATGTTTTTGGGTCTCCCTTTGGTTTTAGTTGGGTTCTTGTTGGTCATCATGGTGGAAAAGTGTAAATTGTGGGTTTTGGAGAAAATCAGGTAGGTTTAGGGGGACTTTTGGGGTGGATCTATGGCTTTTGGGGTTTTCTTTCGTTTTTTGTGTTGCTCCCGTTCTTGTTTGGGGTGTTTTTGACGTGTTTTGGGGTCTCCGTTGGGTTTCGTTGGGTTTTCCGTGGTCATCATGGTGGAAAAGTGTAGATTGTGGGTTTTGGAGAACTTCAGGTAGGTTTAGGGGACTTTTGGGGTGGATTCATGGTATTTGGGGTTTTCTTCTGTTTTTTTGGGGTGATGCAGTTCTTTTTTGGTGTGTTTTTGACATGTTTTGGTGTCTCCGTTTGGTTTTAGTTGGGTTCTTGTTGGTCATCATGGTGGAAAAGTGTAAATTGTGGGTTTTTGGAGAACATCAGGTAGGTTTAGGGGGACTTTTGGGGTGGATCTATGGCTTTTGGTGTTTTCTTTCGTTTTTTGTTTTGATCCCGTTCTAGTTTGGGGTGTTTTTGACGTGTTTTGGGGTCTCCGTTGGGTTTCTTTGGGTTTTCCGTGGTCATCATGGTGGAAAATTGTAGATTGTGGGTTTTGGAGAACATCAGGTAGGTTTAGGGGACTTTTGGGGTGGATTCATGGTATTTGGGCTTTTCTTCTGTTTTTGGGGTGATGCAGTTCTTTTTTGGGGTGTTTTTGACATGTTTTGGTGTCTCCGTTTGGTTTTAGTTGGGTTCTTGTTGGTCTTCATGGTGGAAAAGTGTAAATTGTGGGGTTTTGGAGAACATCTGGTAGGTTTAGGCGGACTTTTGGGGTGGATCTATGGCTTTTGGGGTTTTCTTTCGTTTTTTGTTTTGATCCCGTTCTTGTTTGGGGTGTTTTTGACGTGTTTTGGGGTCTCCGTTGGGTTTCGTTGGGTTTTCCGTTGCCATCGTATTGGAAAATTATAGATTGTGGGTTTTGGAGAACTTCAGGTAGGTTTAGGGGACTTTTGGGGTGGATTCATGGTATTTGGGGTTTTCTTCTCTTTTTGGGGTGATGCATTTCTTTTTTGGGGTGTTTTTGACATGTTTTGGTGTCTCCGTTTGGTTTTAGTTGGGTTCTTGTTGGTCATCATGGTGGAAAAGTGTAAATTGTGGGGTTTTGGAGAACATCTGGTAGGTTTAGGGGGACTTTTGGGGTGGATCTATGGCTTTTGGTGTTTTCTTTCGTTTTTTTGTGTTCATCCCGTTCTTGTTTGGGGTGTTTTTGACGTGTTTTGTGGTCTCCGTTGGCTTTCGTTGGGTTTTCCTGGTCATCGTGGTGGTAAAGTGTAGATTGTGGGTTTTGGAGAACTTCAGGTAGGTTTAGGGGACTTTTGGGTGGATTCATGGTATTTGGGGTTTTCTTCTCTTTTTGGGGTGATGCAGTTCTTTTTTGGTGTGTTTTTGACATGTTTTGGTGTCTCCGTTTGGTTTTAGTTGGGTCCTTGTTGGTCATCATGGTGGAGAAGTGTAAATTGTGGGGTTTTGGAGAACATCTGGTAGGTTTAGGGGGAGTTTTGGGGTGGATCTATGTCTTTTGGGGTTTACTTTCGTTTTTTGGGGTGATGCAGTTCTTTTTTGGGTTGTTTTTGACATGTTTTTGGGTCTCCCTTTGGTTTTAGTTGGGTTCTTGTTGGTCATCATGGTGGAAAAGTGTAAATTGTGGGTTTTGGAGAAAATCAGGTACGTTTAGTGGGACTTTTGGGGTGGATCTATGGCTTTTGGGGTTTTCTTTCGTTTTTTGTGTTGCTCCCGTTCTTGTTTGGGGTGTTTTTGACGTGTTTTGGGGTCTCCGTTGGGTTTCGTTGGGTTTTCCGTGGTCATCATGGTGGAAAAGTGTAGATTGTGGGTTTTGGAGAACTTCAGGTAGGTTTAGGGGACTTTTGGGGTTGATTCATGGTATTTGGGGTTTTCTTCTGTTTTTTTGGGGTGATGCAGTTCTTTTTTGGGGTGTTTTTGACATGTTTTGGGGTCTCCGTTTGGTTTTAGTTGGGTTCTTGTTGGTCATCATGGTGGAAAAGTGTAAATTGTGGGGTTTTGGAGAACATCAGGTAGGTTTAGGGGACTTTTGGGGTGGATCTATGGCTTTTGGGGTTTTCTTTCGTTTTTTGGGGTGATGCAGTTCTTTTTTGGGTTGTTTTTGACATGTTTTTGGGTCTCCGTTTGGTTTTAGTTGGGTTCTTGTTGGTCATCATGGTGGAAAAGTGTAAATTCTGGGGTTTTGAAGAAAATCAGGAAGGTTTAGGGGGACTTTTGGGGTGGATCTATGGCTTTTGGGGTTTTCTTTCGTTGTTTGTGTTGATCCCGTTCTTGTTTGGGGTGTTTTTGACGTGTTTTGGGGTCTCCGTTGGGTTTCGTTGGGTTTTCCGTGGTCATCATGGTGGAAAAGTGTAGATTGTGGGTTTTGAAGAACATCAGGTAGGTTTAGGGGGACTTTTGGGGTGGATTCATGGTATTTGGGCTTTTCTTCTGTTTTTTTGGGTGATGCCGTTCCTTTTTTCGCGTGTTTTTGACATGTTTTGGTGTCTCCGTTTGGTTTTAGTTGGGTTCTTGTTGGTCATCATGGTGGAAAAGTGTAAATTGTGGGTTTTTGGAGAACATCAGGTAGGTTTAGGGGGACTTTTGGCGTGGATCTATTGCTTTTGGTGTTTTCTTTCGTTTTTTGTGTTGATCCCGTTCTTGTTTGGGGTGTTTTTGAGGTGTTTTGGGGTCTCCGTTGGGTTTCGTTGGGTTTTCCGTGGTCATCATGGTGGAAAAGTGTAGATTGTGGGTTTTGGAGAACTTCAGGTAGGTTTAGGGGACTTTTGGGGTGGATTCATGGTATTTGGGCTTTTCTTCTGTTTTTTTTGGGTGATGCAGTTCCTTTTTTAGCGTGTTTTTGACATGTTTTGTAGTCTCCGTTTGGTTTTAGTTGGGTTCTTGTTGGTCATCATGGTGGAAAAGTGTAAATTGTGGGGTTTTGGAGAACATCAGGTAGGTTTAGGGGACTTTTGGGGTGGATTCATGGTATTTAGGGTTTTCTTTCGTTTTTTGTGTTGATCCCGTTCTTGTTTGGGGTGTTTTTGACGTGTTTTGGGGTCTCCGTTGGGTTTCGTTGGGTTTTCCGTGGTCATCATGGTGGAAAAGTGTAGATTGTGGGTTTTGGAGAACTTCAGGTAGGTTTAGGGGACTTTTGGGGTGGATTCATGGTATTTGGGGTTTTCTTCTCTTTTTGGGGTGATGCAGTTCTTTTTTGGGGTGTTTTTGACATGTTTTGGTGTCTCCATTTGGTTTTAGTTGGGTTCTTGTTGGTCATCATGGTGGAAAAGTGTAAATTTTGGAGTTTTGGAGAACATCTGGTAGGTTTAGGGGGACTTTTGGGGTGGATCTATGGCTTTTGGTGTTTTCTTTCGTTTTTTTGTGTTGATCCCGTTCTAGTTTGGGGTGTTTTTGACGTGTTTTGGGGTCTCCGTTGGTTTTCGTTGGGTTTTCCGTGGTCATCATGGTGGAAAATTGTAGATTGTGGGTTTTGGAGAACTTCAGGTAGGTTTAGGGGACTTTTGGGGTGGATTCATGGTATTTGGGCTTTTCTTCTGTTTTTTTGGGTGATGCAGTTCCTTTTTTAGCGTGTTTTTGACATGTTTTGTAATCTCCGTTTAGTTTTAGTTTTGTTCTTGTTGGTCATCATGGTGGAAAAGTGTAAATTGTGGGTTTTTGTAGAACATGAGGTAGGTTTAGGGGGACCTTTGGGGTGGATCTATGGCTTTTGGGGTTTTCTTTCGTTTTTTTGTGTTGATCCCGTTCCTGTTTGGGGTGTTTTTGAGGTGTTTTGGGGTCTCTGTTGGGTTTCGTTGGGTTTTCCGTGGTCATCATGGTGGAAAAGTGTAGATTGTGGGTTTTGGAGAACATCAGGTAGGTTTAGGGGGAGTTTTGGGGTGGATCTATGTCTTTTGGGGTTTTCTTTCGTTTTTTGTGTTGATCCCGTTCTTGTTTGGGGTGTTTTTGACGTGTTTTGGGTTCTCCGTTGGATTTCGTTGGGTTTTCCGTTGCCATCGTAGTGGAATATTATAGATTGTGGGTTTTGGAGAACTTCAGGTAGGTTTAGGGGACATTTGGGGTGGATTCATGGTATTTGGGGTTTTCTTCTGTTTTTTGGGTGATGCAGTTCTTTTTTGGTGTGTTTTTGACATGTTTTGGGGTCTCCGTTTGGTTTTAGTTGGGTTCTTGTTGCTCATCATGGTGGAAAAGTGTAAATTGTGGGTTTTTGGAGAACATCAGGTAGGTTTAGGGGGACTTTTTGGGTGGATCTATGTCTTTTGGGGTTTTCTTTCGTTATTTGTGGTGATGCAGTTCTTTTTTGGGTTGTTTTTGACATGTTTTTGGGTCTCCCTTTGGTTTTAGTTGGGTTCTTGTTGGTCATCATGGTGGAAAAGTGTAAATTGTGGGGTTTTGGAGAAAATCAGGTAGGTTTAGGGGGACTTTTGGGGTGGATCTATGGCTTTTGGTGTTTTCTTTCGTTTTTTTGTGTTGATCCCGTTCTTGTTTGGGGTGTTTTTGACGTGTTTTGGGGTCTCCGTTGGGTTTCGTTTGGTTTTCCGTGGTCATCATGGTGAAAAGTGTAGATTGTGGGTTTTGGAGAACTTCAGGTAGGTTTAGGGGACATTTGGGGTGGATTCATGGTATTTGGGGTTTTCTTCTCTTTTTGGGGTGATGCAGTTCTTTTTTGGGGTGTTTTTGACATGTTTTGTGGTCTCCGTTTGGTTTTAGTTGGGTTCTTGTTGGTCATCATGGTGGAAAAGTGTAAATTGTGGGTTTTTGGAGAACATCAGGTAGGTTTAGGGGGACTTTTTGGGTGGATCTATGTCTTTTGGGGTTTTCTTTCGTTATTTGTGGTGATGCAGTTCTTTTTTGGGTTGTTTTTGACATGTTTTTGGGTCTCCCTTTGGTTTTAGTTGGGTTCTTGTTGGTCATCATGGTGAAAAGTGTAGATTGTGGGTTTTGGAGAACTTCAGGTAGGTTTAGGGGACTTTTGGGGTGGATTCATGGTATTTGGGGTTTTCTTCTGTTTTTTTGGGTGATGCAGTTCGTTTTTTAGCGTGTTTTTGACATGTTTTGGGGTCTCCGTTTGGTTTTAGTTGGGTTCTTGTTGGTCATCATGGTGGAAAAGTGTAAATTGTGGGGTTTTGGAGAACATCAGGTAGGTTTAGGGGGACTTTTGGGGTGGATCTATGTCTTTTGGGGTTTTCTTTCGTTTTTTGTGTTGATCCCGTTCTTGTTTGGGGTGTTTTTGACGTGTTTTGGGGTCTCCGTTGGGTTTCGTTGGGTTTTCCGTGGTCATCATGGTGGAAAAGTGTAGATTGTGGGTTTTGGAGAACTTCAGGTAGGTTTAGGGGACTTTTGGGGTGGATTCATGGTATTTGGGGTTTTCTTCTCTTTTTGGGGTGATGCAGTTCTTTCTTGGGGTGTTTTTGACATGTTTTGGTGTCTCCGTTTGGTTTTAGTTGGGTTCTTGTTGGTCATCATGGTGGAAAAGTGTAAATTGTGGGTTTTTGGAGAACATCAGGTAGGTTTAGGGGGACTTTTGGGGTGGATCTATGGCTTTTGGTGTTTTCTTTCTTTTTTTTGTGTTGATCCCGTTCTTGTTTGGGGTGTTTTTGAGGTGTTTTGGGGTCTCCGTTGGGTTTCGTTGGGTTTTCCGTGGTCATCATGGTGGAAAAGTGTAGATTGTGGGTTTTGGAGAACT
Source organism: Aythya marila (assembly GCF_965140915.1). Lineage (NCBI taxonomy): Eukaryota > Metazoa > Chordata > Aves > Anseriformes > Anatidae > Aythya > Aythya marila. The sequence continues at coordinate 9,493 of NW_028136948.1, read as the reverse complement.
TCAGGTAGGTTTAGGGGACTTTTGGGGTGGATTCATGGTATTTGGGGTTTTCTTCTGTTTTTTTGGGGTGATGCAGTTCTTTTTTGGTGTGATTTTGACATGTTTTGGTGTCTCCGTTTGGTTTTAGTTGGGTTCTTGTTGGTCATCATGGTGGAAAAGTGTAAATTGTGGGGTTTTGGAGAACATCAGGTAGGTTTAGGGGACTTTTGGGGTGGATCTATGGCTTTTGGGGTTTTCTTTCGTTTTTTGGGGTGATGCAGTTCTTTTTTGGGTTGTTTTTGACATGTTTTTGGGTCTCCCTTTGGTTTTAGTTGGGTTCTTGTTGGTCATCATGGTGGAAAAGTGTAAATTGTGGGGTTTTGGAGAACATCAGGTAGGTTTAGGGGGACTTTTGGGGTGGATCTATGGCTTTTGGTGTTTTCTTTCGTTTTTTTGTGTTGATCCCGTTCTTGTTTGGGGTGTTTTTGACGTGTTTTGGGGTCTCCGTTGGGTTTCTTTGGGTTTTCCTGGTCATCGTGGTGGAAAAGTGTAGATTGTGGGTTTTGGAGAACTTCAGGTAGGTTTAGGGGACTTTTGGGTGGATTCATGGTATTTGGGGTTTTCTTCTCTTTTTGGGGTGATGCAGTTCTTTTTTGGGGTGTTTTTGACATATTTTTGTGTCTCCGTTTGGTTTTAGTTGGGTCCTTGTTGGTCATCATGGTGGAAAAGTGTAAATTGTGGAGTTTTGGAGAACATCTGGTAGGTTTAGGGGGAGTTTTGGGGTGGATCTATGTCTTTTGGGGTTTACTTTCGTTTTTTGGGGTGATGCAGTTCTTTTTTGGGTTGTTTTTGACATGTTTTTGGGTCTCCCTTTGGTTTTAGTTGGGTTCTTGTTGGTCATCATGGTGGAAAAGTGTAAATTGTGGGTTTTGGAGAACATCAGGTAGGTTTAGGGGGACTTTTGGGGTGGATCTATGGCTTTTGGGGTTTTCTTTCGTTTTTTGTGTTGCTCCCGTTCTTGTTTGGGGTGTTTTTGACGTGTTTTGGGGTCTCCGTTGGGTTTCGTTGGGTTTTCCGTGGTCATCATGGTGGAAAAGTGTAGATTGTGAGTTTTGGAGAACTTCAGGTAGGTTTAGGGGACTTTTGGGGTTGATTCATGGTATTTGGGGTTTTCTTCTGTTTTTTTGGGGTGATGCAGTTCTTTTTTGGTGTGTTTTTGACATGTTTTGGGGTCTCCGTTTGGTTTTATTTGGGTTCTTGTTGGTCATCATGGTGGAAAAGTGTAAATTGTGGGGTTTTGGAGAACATCAGGTAGGTTTAGGGGACTTTTGGGGTGGATCTATGTCTTTTGGGGTTTTCTTTCGTTTTTTGGGGTGATGCAGTTCTTTTTTGGGTTGTTTTTGACATGTTTTTGGGTCTCCCTTTGGTTTTAGTTGGTTTCTTGTTGGTCATCATGGTGGAAAAGTGTAAATTGTGGGGTTTTGGAGAAAATCAGGTAGGTTTAGGGGGACTTTTGGGGTGGATCTATGGCTTTTGGGGTTTTCTTTCGTTTTTCGTGTTGATCCCGTTCTTGTTTGGGGTGTTTTTGACTTGTTTTGGGGTCTCCGTTGGGTTTCGTTGGGTTTTCCGTGGTCATCATGGTGGAAAAGTGTAGATTGTGGGTTTTGGAGAACTTCAGGTAGGATTAGGGGACTTTTGGGGTGGATTCATTGTATTTGGGGTTTTCTTCTCTTTTTGGGGTGATGCAGTTCTTTTTTGGGGTGTTTTTGACATGTTTTGGGGTCTCCGTTTGGTTTTAGTTGGGTTCTTGTTGGTCATCATGGTGGAAAAGTGTAAATTGTGGGTTTTGGAGAACTTCAGGTAGGTTTAGGGGACTTTTGGGGTGGATTCATGGTATTTGGGCTTTTCTTCTGTTTTTTTGGGTGATGCAGTTCGTTTTTTAGCGTGTTTTTGACATGTTTTGGGGTCTCCGTTTGGTTTTAGTTGGGTTCTTGTTGGTCATCATGGTGGAAAAGTGTAAATTGTGGGGTTTTGGAGAACATCAGGTAGGTTTAGGGGGAGTTTTGGGGTGGATCTATGTCTTTTGGGGTTTTCTTTCATTTTTTGTGTTGATCCCGTTCTTGTTTGGGGTGTTTTTGACGTGTTTTGGGGTCTCCGTTGGGTTTCGTTGGGTTTTCCGTGGTCATCATGGTGGAAAAGTGTAGATTGTGGGTTTTGGAGAACTTCAGGTAGGTTTAGGGGACTTTTGGGGTGGATTCATGGTATTTGGGGTTTTCTTCTCTTTTTGGGGTGATGCAGTTCTTTCTTGGGGTGTTTTTGACATGTTTTGGTGTCTCCGTTTGGTTTTATTTGGGTTCTTGTTGGTCATCATGGTGGAAAAGTGTAAATTGTGGGGTTTTGGAGAACATCAGGTAGGTTTAGGGGGACTTTTGGGGTGGATCTATGGCTTTTGGTGTTTTCTTTCTTTTTTTTGTGTTGATCCCGTTCTTGTTTGGGGTGTTTTTGACGTGTTTTGGGGTCTCTGTTGGGTTTCGTTGGGTTTTCCTGGTCATCGTGGTGGAAAAGTGTAGATTGTGGGTTTTGGAGAACTTCAGGTAGGTTTAGGGGACTTTTGGGTGGATTCATGGTATTTGGGGTTTTCTTCTCTTTTTGGGGTGATGCAGTTCTTTTTTGGGGTGTTTTTGACATATTTTGGTGTCTCCGTTTGGTTTTAGTTGGGTCCTTGTTGGTCATCATGGTGGAAAAGTGTAAATTGTGGGGTTTTGGAGAACATCAGGTAGGTTTAGGGGACTTTTGGGGTGGATCTATGGCTTTTGGTGTTTTCTTTCGTTTTTTGGGGTGATGCAGTTCTTTATTGGGTTGTTTTTGACATGTTTTTGGGTCTCCCTTTGGTTTTAGTTGGGTTCTTGTTGGTCATCATGGTGGAAAAGTGTAAATTGTGGGTTTTGGAGAACTTCAGGTAGGTTTAGGGGACTTTTGGGGTGGATCTATGGCTTTTGGGGTTTTCTTTCGTTTTTTGTGTTGCTCCCGTTCTTGTTTGGGGTGTTTTTGACGTGTTTTGGGGTCTCCGTTGGGTTTCGTTGGGTTTTCCGTGGTCATCATGGTGGAAAAGTGTAGATTGTGGGTTTTGGAGAACTTCAGGTAGGTTTAGGGGACATTTGGGGTGGATTCATGGTATTTGGGGTTTTCTTCTCTTTTTGGGGTGATGCAGTTCTTTTTTGGGGTGTTTTTGACATGTTTTGGTGTCTCCGTTTGGTTTTAGTTGGGTTCTTGTTGGTCATCATGGTGGAAAAGTGTAAATTTTGGAGTTTTGGAGAACATCAGGTAGGTTTAGGGGACTTTTGGGGTGGATCTATGGCTTTTGGGGTTTTCTTTCGTTTTTTTGTGTTGATCCCGTTCTTGTTTGGGGTGTTTTTGACGTGTTTTGGGGTCTCCGTTGGGTTTTGTTGGGTTTTCCTGGTCATCGTGGTGGAAAAGTGTAGATTGTGGGTTTTGGAGAACTTCAGGTAGGATTAGGGGACTTTTGGGGTGGATTCATTGTATTTGGGGTTTTCTTCTCTTTTTGGGGTGATGCAGTTCTTTTTTGGGGTGTTTTTGACATGTTTTGGTGTCTCCGTTTGGTTTTAGTTGGGTTCTTGTTGGTCATCATGGTGTAAAAGTGTAGATTGTGGGTTTTGGAGAACTTCAGGTAGGTTTAGGGGACTTTTGGGGTGGATTCATGGTATTTGGGGTTTTCTTCTGTTTTTTTGGGTGATGCAGTTCGTTTTTTAGCGTGTTTTTGACATGTTTTGGGGTCTCCGTTTGGTTTTAGTTGGGTTCTTGTTGGTCATCATGGTGGAAAAGTGTAAATTGTGGGGTTTTGGAGAACATCAGGTAGGTTTAGGGGGACTTTTGGGGTGGATCTATGTCTTTTGGGGTTTTCTTTCGTTTTTTGTGTTGATCCCGTTCTTGTTTGGGGTGTTTTTGACGTGTTTTGGGGTCTCCGTTGGGTTTCGTTGGGTTTTCCGTGGTCATCATGGTGGAAAAGTGTAGATTGTGGGTTTTGGAGAACTTCAGGTAGGTTTAGGGGACTTTTGGGGTGGATTCATGGTATTTGGGGTTTTCTTCTCTTTTTGGGGTGATGCAGTTCTTTCTTGGGGTGTTTTTGACATGTTTTGGTGTCTCCGTTTGGTTTTAGTTGGGTTCTTGTTGGTCATCATGGTGGAAAAGTGTAAATTGTGGGTTTTTGGAGAACATCAGGTAGGTTTAGGGGGACTTTTGGGGTGGATCTATGGCTTTTGGTGTTTTCTTTCTTTTTTTTGTGTTGATCCCGTTCTTGTTTGGGGTGTTTTTGAGGTGTTTTGGGGTCTCCGTTGGGTTTCGTTGGGTTTTCCGTGGTCATCATGGTGGAAAAGTGTAGATTGTGGGTTTTGGAGAACTTCAGGTAGGTTTAGGGGACTTTTGGGGTGGATTCATGGTATTTGGGGTTTTCTTCTCTTTTTGGGGTGATGCAGTTCTTTCTTGGGGTGTTTTTGACATGTTTTGGTGTCTCCGTTTGGTTTTAGTTGGGTTCTTGTTGGTCATCATGGTGGAAAAGTGTAAATTGTGGGGTTTTGGAGAACATCAGGTAGGTTTAGGGGACTTTTGGGGTGGATCTATGGCTTTTGGGGTTTTCTTTCGTTTTTTGGGGTGATGCAGTTCTTTTTTGGGTTGTTTTTGACATGTTTTTGGGTCTCCCTTTGGTTTTAGTTGGGTTCTTGTTGGTCATCATGGTGGAAAAGTGTAAATTGTGGGGTTTTGGAGAACATCAGGTAGGTTTAGGGGGACTTTTGGGGTGGATCTATGGCTTTTGGTGTTTTCTTTCGTTTTTTTGTGTTGATCCCGTTCTTGTTTGGGGTGTTTTTGACGTGTTTTGGGGTCTCCGTTGGGTTTCTTTGGGTTTTCCTGGTCATCGTGGTGGAAAAGTGTAGATTGTGGGTTTTGGAGAACTTCAGGTAGGTTTAGGGGACTTTTGGGTGGATTCATGGTATTTGGGGTTTTCTTCTCTTTTTGGGGTGATGCAGTTCTTTTTTGGGGTGTTTTTGACATATTTTTGTGTCTCCGTTTGGTTTTAGTTGGGTCCTTGTTGGTCATCATGGTGGAAAAGTGTAAATTGTGGAGTTTTGGAGAACATCTGGTAGGTTTAGGGGGAGTTTTGGGGTGGATCTATGTCTTTTGGGGTTTACTTTCGTTTTTTGGGGTGATGCAGTTCTTTTTTGGGTTGTTTTTGACATGTTTTTGGGTCTCCCTTTGGTTTTAGTTGGGTTCTTGTTGGTCATCATGGTGGAAAAGTGTAAATTGTGGGTTTTGGAGAACATCAGGTAGGTTTAGGGGGACTTTTGGGGTGGATCTATGGCTTTTGGGGTTTTCTTTCGTTTTTTGTGTTGCTCCCGTTCTTGTTTGGGGTGTTTTTGACGTGTTTTGGGGTCTCCGTTGGGTTTCGTTGGGTTTTCCGTGGTCATCATGGTGGAAAAGTGTAGATTGTGAGTTTTGGAGAACTTCAGGTAGGTTTAGGGGACTTTTGGGGTTGATTCATGGTATTTGGGGTTTTCTTCTGTTTTTTTGGGGTGATGCAGTTCTTTTTTGGTGTGTTTTTGACATGTTTTGGGGTCTCCGTTTGGTTTTATTTGGGTTCTTGTTGGTCATCATGGTGGAAAAGTGTAAATTGTGGGGTTTTGGAGAACATCAGGTAGGTTTAGGGGACTTTTGGGGTGGATCTATGTCTTTTGGGGTTTTCTTTCGTTTTTTGGGGTGATGCAGTTCTTTTTTGGGTTGTTTTTGACATGTTTTTGGGTCTCCCTTTGGTTTTAGTTGGTTTCTTGTTGGTCATCATGGTGGAAAAGTGTAAATTGTGGGGTTTTGGAGAAAATCAGGTAGGTTTAGGGGGACTTTTGGGGTGGATCTATGGCTTTTGTGGTTTTCTTTCGTTTTTCGTGTTGATCCCGTTCTTGTTTGGGGTGTTTTTGACTTGTTTTGGGGTCTCCGTTGGGTTTCGTTGGGTTTTCCGTGGTCATCATGGTGGAAAAGTGTAGATTGTGGGTTTTGGAGAACTTCAGGTAGGATTAGGGGACTTTTGGGGTGGATTCATTGTATTTGGGGTTTTCTTCTCTTTTTGGGGTGATGCAGTTCTTTTTTGGGGTGTTTTTGACATGTTTTGGGGTCTCCGTTTGGTTTTATTTGGGTTCTTGTTGGTCATCATGGTGGAAAAGTGTAAATTGTGGGTTTTGGAGAACTTCAGGTAGGTTTAGGGGACTTTTGGGGTGGATTCATGGTATTTGGGCTTTTCTTCTGTTTTTTTGGGTGATGCAGTTCGTTTTTTAGCGTGTTTTTGACATGTTTTGGGGTCTCCGTTTGGTTTTAGTTGGGTTCTTGTTGGTCATCATGGTGGAAAAGTGTAAATTGTGGGGTTTTGGAGAACATCAGGTAGGTTTAGGGGGAGTTTTGGGGTGGATCTATGTCTTTTGGGGTTTTCTTTCATTTTTTGTGTTGATCCCGTTCTTGTTTGGGGTGTTTTTGACGTGTTTTGGGGTCTCCGTTGGGTTTCGTTGGGTTTTCCGTGGTCATCATGGTGGAAAAGTGTAGATTGTGGGTTTTGGAGAACTTCAGGTAGGTTTAGGGGACTTTTGGGGTGGATTCATGGTATTTGGGGTTTTCTTCTCTTTTTGGGGTGATGCAGTTCTTTCTTGGGGTGTTTTTGACATGTTTTGGTGTCTCCGTTTGGTTTTATTTGGGTTCTTGTTGGTCATCATGGTGGAAAAGTGTAAATTGTGGGGTTTTGGAGAACATCAGGTAGGTTTAGGGGGACTTTTGGGGTGGATCTATGGCTTTTGGTGTTTTCTTTCTTTTTTTTGTGTTGATCCCGTTCTTGTTTGTGGTGTTTTTGACGTGTTTTGGGGTCTCTGTTGGGTTTCGTTGGGTTTTCCTGGTCATCGTGGTGGAAAAGTGTAGATTGTGGGTTTTGGAGAACTTCAGGTAGGTTTAGGGGACTTTTGGGTGGATTCATGGTATTTGGGGTTTTCTTCTCTTTTTGGGGTGATGCAGTTCTTTTTTGGGGTGTTTTTGACATATTTTGGTGTCTCCGTTTGGTTTTAGTTGGGTCCTTGTTGGTCATCATGGTGGAAAAGTGTAAATTGTGGGGTTTTGGAGAACATCAGGTAGGTTTAGGGGACTTTTGGGGTGGATCTATGGCTTTTGGTGTTTTCTTTCGTTTTTTGGGGTGATGCAGTTCTTTATTGGGTTGTTTTTGACATGTTTTTGGGTCTCCCTTTGGTTTTAGTTGGGTTCTTGTTGGTCATCATGGTGGAAAAGTGTAAATTCTGGGGTTTTGGAGAACTTCAGGTAGGTTTAGGGGACTTTTGGGGTGGATCTATGGCTTTTGGGGTTTTCTTTCGTTTTTTGTGTTGCTCCCGTTCTTGTTTGGGGTGTTTTTGACGTGTTTTGGGGTCTCCGTTGGGTTTCGTTGGGTTTTCCGTGGTCATCATGGTGGAAAAGTGTAGATTGTGGGTTTTGGAGAACTTCAGGTAGGTTTAGGGGACATTTGGGGTGGATTCATGGTATTTGGGGTTTTCTTCTCTTTTTGGGGTGATGCAGTTCTTTTTTGGGGTGTTTTTGACATGTTTTGGTGTCTCCGTTTGGTTTTAGTTGGGTTCTTGTTGGTCATCATGGTGGAAAAGTGTAAATTTTGGAGTTTTGGAGAACATCAGGTAGGTTTAGGGGACTTTTGGGGTGGATCTATGGCTTTTGGGGTTTTCTTTCGTTTTTTTGTGTTGATCCCGTTCTTGTTTGGGGTGTTTTTGACGTGTTTTGTGGTCTCCGTTGGGTTTTGTTGGGTTTTCCTGGTCATCGTGGTGGAAAAGTGTAGATTGTGGGTTTTGGAGAACTTCAGGTAGGATTAGGGGACTTTTGGGGTGGATTCATTGTATTTGGGGTTTTCTTCTCTTTTTGGGGTGATGCAGTTCTTTTTTGGGGTGTTTTTGACATGTTTTGGTGTCTCCGTTTGGTTTTAGTTGGGTTCTTGTTGGTCATCATGGTGTAAAAGTGTAGATTGTGGGTTTTGGAGAACTTCAGGTAGGTTTAGGGGACTTTTGGGGTGGATTCATGGTATTTGGGGTTTTCTTCTGTTTTTTTGGGTGATGCAGTTCGTTTTTTAGCGTGTTTTTGACATGTTTTGGGGTCTCCGTTTGGTTTTAGTTGGGTTCTTGTTGGTCATCATGGTGGAAAAGTGTAAATTGTGGGGTTTTGGAGAACATCAGGTAGGTTTAGGGGGACTTTTGGGGTGGATCTATGTCTTTTGGGGTTTTCTTTCGTTTTTTGTGTTGATCCCGTTCTTGTTTGGGGTGTTTTTGACGTGTTTTGGGGTCTCCGTTGGGTTTCGTTGGGTTTTCCGTGGTCATCATGGTGGAAAAGTGTAGATTGTGGGTTTTGGAGAACTTCAGGTAGGTTTAGGGGACTTTTGGGGTGGATTCATGGTATTTGGGGTTTTCTTTCGTTTTTTGGGGTGATGCAGTTCTTTTTTGGGTTGTTTTTGACATGTTTTTGGGTCTCCCTTTGGTTTTAGTTGGGTTCTTGTTGGTCATCATGGTGGAAAAGTGTAAATTGTGGGGTTTTGGAGAACATCAGGTAGGTTTAGGGGGACTTTTGGGGTGGATCTATGGCTTTTGGTGTTTTCTTTCGTTTTTTTGTGTTGATCCCGTTCTTGTTTGGGGTGTTTTTGACGTGTTTTGGGGTCTCCGTTGGGTTTCGTTGGGTTTTCCTGGTCATCGTGGTGGAAAAGTGTAGATTGTGGGTTTTGGAGAACTTCAGGTAGGTTTAGGGGACTTTTGGGTGGATTCATGGTATTTGGGGTTTTCTTCTCTTTTTGGGGTGATGCAGTTCTTTTTTGGGGTGTTTTTGACATATTTTTGTGTCTCCGTTTGGTTTTAGTTGGGTCCTTGTTGGTCATCATGGTGGAAAAGTGTAAATTGTGGAGTTTTGGAGAACATCTGGTAGGTTTAGGGGGAGTTTTGGGGTGGATCTATGTCTTTTGGGGTTTACTTTCGTTTTTTGGGGTGATGCAGTTCTTTTTTGGGTTGTTTTTGACATGTTTTTGGGTCTCCCTTTGGTTTTAGTTGGGTTCTTGTTGGTCATCATGGTGGAAAAGTGTAAATTGTGGGTTTTGGAGAACATCAGGTAGGTTTAGGGGGACTTTTGGGGTGGATCTATGGCTTTTGGGGTTTTCTTTCGTTTTTTGTGTTGCTCCCGTTCTTGTTTGGGGTGTTTTTGACGTGTTTTGGGGTCTCCGTTGGGTTTCGTTGGGTTTTCCGTGGTCATCATGGTGGAAAAGTGTAGATTGTGGGTTTTGGAGAACTTCAGGTAGGTTTAGGGGACTTTTGGGGTTGATTCATGGTATTTGGGGTTTTCTTCTGTTTTTTTGGGGTGATGCAGTTCTTTTTTGGTGTGTTTTTGACATGTTTTGGGGTCTCCGTTTGGTTTTAGTTGGGTTCTTGTTGGTCATCAT